>NW_027041189.1:0-207500 GCF_037179485.1 Ochlerotatus camptorhynchus
TGGAAATATTATAAGTTGAGTTTTGGAAGCGTTGGGAGAAATCTTCCATTTTTGTAAATAAGAAGAGAAAATATCTAAACTTTTCTGCAGTCTGCTGCAAATAACACGAAGACTTCTTCCTTTAGCGGAAATGCCTGTGTCATCAGCGAACAAAGATTTGTGGCAACCCTGAGGCAAATCAGGGAGGTCCGAAGTGAAAATGTTATACAATATAGGCCCAAGAATGCTACCCTGAGGAACTCCTGCCCTAACAGGTAGTCGATTAGATTTGGAATTTTGATAATTTACTTGAAGAGTTCTGTCAGTTAAATAATTTTGAACTAATTTCATAATATAAAGTGGAAAATTAAACTTTTTCAATTTAGCAATCAAACCTTCATGCCAAACACTGTCGAATGCTTTTTCTATGTCTAGAAGAGCAACTCCAGTTGAGTGGCCTTCAGATTTGTTTGAACGAATTAAATTGGTAACTCTTAAGAGTTGATGAGTAGTTGAATGCCCATGGCGAAATCCAAACTGCTCATCTGCAAAAATTGAGTTCGTATTGATGTGAAGCATCATTCTATTCAAAATTATCTTTTCAAAAAGTTTACTTATTGAAGAAAGCAAACTTATTGGGCGGTAGCTAGAAGCTTCAGCTGGATTTTTATCCGGCTTCAAAATTGGAACAACTTTTGCATTTTTTCCATTTATCAGGAAAGTATGCCAAATGGAAACATCTGTTAAATAATTTTACCAAGAAAGACAAGGTACTCTCTGGGAGTTTTTTGATGAGGATATAGAAAATTCCATCATCACCTGGAGCTTTCATATTTTGAAATTTTTTAGTTATAGACCTTACTTCGTCCAAATCAGTCCCCCAGGAATCATCAAAAATATTTTCCCGAGAGAAAATATTCAGAAAATCCCGAGCAACCTGATTCTCAATAGGACTAGTAAGACCCAAACTGAAATTATGGGAACTCTCGAATTGCTTAGCAAGTTTCTGAGCTTTTTCCAAATTTGTGATCAAAATTTTACCACCTTCTTTAAGCGCTGGAATAGGCTTTTGAGGTTTTTTCAAAATTTTTGTGAGTTTCCAAAAGGGTTTGGAACTCGGGTCTAATTTAGAAATATTATTTTCAAAAGTTTTGTTCCTCAGGGCAGAGAATCGCTTTTTAATTTGTTTTTGCAAATCCCGCCAGATAACTTTCATGGCAGGATCGCGTGTTCTTTGATATTGTCTCCTACGGACATTTTTAAGACGGATCAAGAGCTGAAGATCAGCGTCTATTATAATTGAATCGAATTTAACCTCGCATTTTGGTACTGAGGCAGCTCTTGCTTCAACTATAGAAGTAGTCAGAGATTCAAGAGCATAATTAATTTCATCTTTGGTTTGCAAAGGAATGTTTGGATCGAAGTTATATTCCATAAATGTTCGATATTGCTCCCAATCAGCTCTATGGTAATTGAAAGTAGAGCTGTTGGGATTACAAATTATTTCTTGGGATATTTCAAAAGTTACTGGAAGGTGATCAGAACCGAAGTCAGCATGGGTAACCAATTGGCTACAAAGTTGACATGAATCAGTTAAGACCAAATCAATAGTGGAGGGATTTCTTATAGAAGAAAAGCATGTTGGGCTGTTTGGATATTGAATAGTGTAATAACCTGCAGAACAATCATCAAACAGAATATTACCATTGGAATTGCTTTGAGCATTATTCCATGAGCGGTGTTTTGCATTAAAATCACCAATAATGAAGAATTTAGACCTATGACGGGTAAGTTTCTGGAGGTCACCCTTGAGAAAATTCTTTTGCTGGCCTACGCATTGGAATGGCAAATAGGCAGCTATAAACGTAAGTTGTCCAAATTTTGTTTCAACAGAAACTCCCAAAGTTTCAAAAACTTTGGTTTCAAATGAAGAAAGAATTTTATGTTTGATTCGTCTATGAATAATGATGGCAACGCCACCACAGGGTCCATCAAGACGATCATTTCTATAAATCAAGTAGTTTGCGTCCTTCTTAACCTTATGGGCAGGTTTAAGGAACGTTTCAGTTATAACGGCAATATGCACGTTATGAACTCTTAAAAAGTTAAATAGCTCGTCTTCATTATCTTTAAGAGATCGAGCATTCCAATTTACAATATTTAATGCTTTAAAATCCATTACTGAATTTTAAAGTCATGACAATATTATTTGCAAATTTTACTCCAGTTTGAATAGCATCAAACATGGAGTTAGATTTAAGCATATCAGAAATCATGTCAATTAATGAATTCTGTAAAAATTCCATTTTGGGGGCAGTAATGCTTCCTAAGTCAAAATTGTCAAAATTTCCGTTAGAACGTTGGTTAGTATTTTGATTTCTACCCGCTGCAATAGCAGCATAGGTAGCTCCATTAACTCGCTGAACATTGTTAGCAGCGAGGGGAGTAGGTACAGATGAAACATTTGAAGCAGGGGTGATATTTGTACCTACGGGTACGAATGTAGAATTTGTTCCTCGCTGACCGTTGTTAACAGCAGAGGAATTTGTACCTGGTCGGAAACGTGGAGCGTTTCCTACCTGACGGTTAGAACGAGATTGTAGGATCGCTTTGCGAGTCTTACATTCCCAAAAATTGGATTTGTGGTTTTCACCACAATTTGAACATTTAAATTTCTTAGGATCTTCCTTCACAGGACAGTCGTCCTTTGCGTGAGAGGAATCACCACAATTCATGCATTTAGCTGGCATGTAGCAATTTTTAGTTCCGTGACCCCATCCCTGGCACTTACGGCACTGGGTGAGGTTTTGGAAATTTCCTCCAGTCTTCCTGAAGTGTTCCCACTTCACTCGGACATGGAGCATAAGGCTAGCTTTTTCTAAGGCCTTAAGGTTGTTTAGTTCACTAGACTTGAAGTGAACTAAATAAAAATCATTAGAAATCCCGTTGCGCGAATCGCCAGGACGGGATTTCATTTTCATTTTGATTACTTGGAGTGGCACAACTCCAAGTAATTTTGCCAGTTCATCTTTGATCTGATCCAGGGATTCACCACTGGGCAGTCCTTTCATGACAACCTTGAACACACGTTCAGTTTTGGTGTCGTAAGTAAAAAATTTGTGCTTCTTCTCAGTAAGATACTTGAAAAGACATTTAAATCCGTCCAAGGTTTCAGCCAATACACGGCATTCACCCCGACGTCCAATTTGTAGTGAAAACTTAACTTTCACGAAATTCAAAAGTTCCATGCGAAGAGCATGGAAATCGGTAGTGGTTATCACAATAGGGGGAATCTTTTCCTTTTTGGCATTAAGCCGGGAAAGTTTACTAGAATTTTTCTTGGATGATGGATCATTCTCATCATCGGTGAGCAAATCAAATGGATTACTCAAATTAATTTCATCAGAAGGGGGGTCAAGAGTTTGCCCCTTTCTTTTGCGTTTAGGCGCCATGGCGGCAGTAAATTTTTATCCAATTCGACTTCCAAGCAGATTACTATAAGAATCTGAAGGATCGAAGAGGAATTTTCCAAATCGATATCCAAGAAGGATTACCTCGGGTAGGGTCCAAACAAGGATCGAAGAGGAATAAGAGTTGGAACAAGGTAGAAAATTTTTACAGGTTGAGCACTGAAAAGTGCTGTTTAAATTTGTTGTAGCTTTAGGTAGTAGTAACACTTCCTTCAGCAAAAAGCAAATAGATCCGCACGGCAAGAGAGCACAATGCGGACTGACAGTGAGATTTTAATTATTAATTACAGTTCCTAGTCCTATCAGGCCTGTTTTAGAGAATGACCACCTTGGTGGGATTGGTATGAGACTGACTGATCCCAACAGCTTTACTTTCAATTACCATAGGGCTGATTGGGAGCAATATCGAACATTTATGGAATATAACTTCGATCCAAACATTCCTTTGCAAACCAAAGATGAAATTAATTATGCTCTTGAATCTCTGACTACTTCTATAGTTGAAGCAAGAGCTGCCTCAGTACCAAAATGCGAGGTTAAATTCGATTCAATTATAATAGACGATGATCTTCAGCTCTTGATCCGTCTTAAAAATGTCCGTAGGAGACAATTTCAAAGAACACGCGATCCTGCCATGAAAGTTATCTGGCGGGATTTGCAAAAACAAATTAAAGAGCGATTCTCTGCCCTGAGGAACAAAACTTTTGAAAATAATGTTTCTAAATTAGACCCGAGTTCCAAACCCTTTTGGAAACTCACAAACATTTTGAAAAAACCTCAAAAGCCAATTCCAGCGCTTAAAGAAGGTGGTAAAATTTTGATCACAAATTTGGAAAAAGCTCAGAAACTTGCTAAGCAATTCGAGAGTTCCCATAATTTCAGTTTGGGTCTTACTAGTCCTATTGAGAATCAGGTTGCTCGGGATTTTCGGAATATTTTCTCTCGGGAAAATATTTTTGATGATTCCTGGGGGACTGATTTGGACGAAGTAAGGTCTATAACTAAAAAGTTTCAAAATATGAAAGCTCCAGGTGATGATGGAATTTTCTATATCCTCATCAAAAAACTCCTAGAGAGTACCTTGTCTTTCCTGGTAAAATTATTTAACAGATGTTTCCATTTGGCATACTTTCCTGATAAATGGAAAAATGCAAAAGTTGTTCCAATTTTGAAGCCGGATAAAAATCCAGCTGAAGCTTCTAGCTACCGTCCAATAAGTTTGCTTTCTTCAATAAGTAAACTTTTTGAAAAAATAATTTTGAATAGAATGATGCTTCACATCAATACGAACTCAATTTTTGCAGATGAGCAGTTTGGATTTCGCCATGGGCATTCAACTACTCATCAACTCTTGAGAGTTACCAATTTAATTCGTTCAACCAAATCTGAAGGCCACTCAACTGGAGTTGCTCTTCTAGACATAGAAAAAGCATTCGACAGTGTTTGGCATGAAGGTTAGATTGCTAAATTGAAAAAGTTTAATTTTCCACTTTACATTATGAAATTAGTTCAAAATTATTTAACTGACAGAACTCTGCAGGTAAATTATCAAAATTCCAAATCTAATCGACTACCTGTTAGAGCAGGAGTTCCTCAGGGTAGCATTCTTGGGCCTATATTGTATAACATTTTCACTTCGGACCTCCCTGATTTGCCTCAGGGTTGCCACAAATCTTTGTTCGCTGATGACACAGGCATTTCCGCTAAAGGAAGAAGTCTTCGTGTTATTTGTAGCAGACTTCAGAAAAGTTTAGATATTTTCTCTTCTTATTTACAAAAATGGAAGATTTCTCCCAACGCTTCCAAAACTCAACTTATAATATTTCCACATAAGCCTAGAGCTTCGTTTTTGAAACCTAGTAGTAGTCACATAGTCACTATGAACGGAGTTCCAATTTCCTGGTCAAACCAAGTGAAATATCTTGGATTAATACTTGACCAAAAATTAACTTTTAAAGATCACATTGAGGGCATTCAAGCCAAATGTAACAAATATATAAAATGTTTGTATCCTCTTATAAACAGGAAATCCAAACTTTGCCTGACGAATAAACTTCTAATATTTAAACAAGTTTTTAGACCGGCCATGCTTTACGCTGTGCCAATATGGTCTTGTTGTTGCACTACCAGGAAAAAATCACTTCAAAGGATTCAGAACAAAATTCTGAAGATGATTTTCAAGTTGCCTCCCTGGTACAGTACTACCGAAGTACATAGAATTTCAAATGTTGAGACTTTAGCACAAATGTCCAACAAAATAATTAATAATTTCCGGCAAAAATCGTTACAATCCTCAATTGCAACGATTAATTCCCTTTATACTTAGATAAGATTTAGTTTTAGTTTTTTTTTAGTTTTAAGCTATCAATTGTTTTACTGACATGCAGGTTTAAAAAACCTGTTTAAAATACTGAATTGCCAAGACAGGAACAATGTAAAAACACTTAGATATATATCATAACAATTAAGGCTGGTAAGTTACTGTAGTAACTGGAGCACCTAGGTTAAAAATGAAATGTAATTTATTTTAAATTTGGAACAAATAAAAAGTTAAAAAAAAAAAAAAAAAAAACAACCTTAACGAATAGACTAACTCCAGAGAACTTCGAGATTAGGACGTAGTTGTTGTTGTAAACAAAGCCGTCAATCACCGATTTCTCGCGAATGAAAGCTCATTTTCAAAAACTAAGAACACAAACAGGTAGAGGAACGATTATTTTATCATATGGTATGGTTTGTTTGCGAGATTGAGCTTTTATTCGATAGCAATCGGCGATTGACGTGTTTGTTTACAAAAGCAATTACGCCCAAATCTCAAAGTTCTCCGGAACTACTTGCATGAATCTGAATTTTGACATGACAACATTCTCTTGATCAAGGCAACCTCTGAGTATCGTAATCAACATTTGGTTTTCTGCATTCGTGGCTGGATGTCCATTATCGCCTCCGTTGTAGTCAATGGTTGATTTTGAGGTAGACCTGTGCGCCGCCGACGATTTTCATGCGCCGCCGCCGCCGATGAAATTGAGCCGGCGCGCCGCCGCAGTTAAATCTTTCACGCCACCAAATAAACTTATGTCACGCCGATGAAAAATCCGCAGCACCTTTTCGGTAAAATGCAAGTTGAATTTGTTGACATTAGAACTTGTGTGTGATGCAGCGATTGTCATATAGTTTTTTGACGTTTGTTCGCACTTTCTCGATCTAGCACTCAGGAATGAATCATTCGAATCGGATTTAAATAAAGGTGAATAAGTGCCTATTATTAACAACACCTCTTACAGGTTCAAGTTGTGCGGGATTATACGTATATTCAAAATACATCATCTTCATATAAACAAAAAGTTATATGACTACAATGCGTGTACATTCAAATATGTATCAGAGTAGTACGATACAAGTAATCATTTATCGCTATCATATTAATATCGTGTAATGCTCAATAAGGCCGGAACAAATCTCAAATTTTTTCAGGTGTAGAGGTTTTCGAAGTAAACCTTTTTTAGCTTAAATTTTCCAAACGGTGTCCAACCTTCTCTGAAGTGGTTCAATACCTTTTTTGGGGAGTCCATAATTTTCTATTGAGTGATTGAATTATATTTAATGTTAGTCTGAGCTTTCCTGAAGTGATTTTATTAACTTTCAACGTAGATTCTGCTCCCCTAGACCCCTTCCTCGTTCTTGTGAGAATCACATCCTTTGAAAATTACGCTGAGATTTCAAAGTATGGACCTTCGTGTGTTCATGGTATGGTAGATTTTTTAAGCATGCACAATTGTTGAGAAAAGTTTATATCCACAAAAGTACTTATTTTTATATAAATTTGGGTTTCTTGATCAGCCAAGTTGAATTTTGGCTCCGTCCTTTGAAAAACACGCTTGTACTTTATAGAATAGTCCTTTGTGAGTTCATACGTGATGGTAGATTTTTTTGAAGCCAGGTTGGATTTCTGTTCTATTGTTGAAATTTGTGCTTGGATTTTATAGAACGGAACTTGCTGAATCCGTACGTGAAAGACCAATCTGGTTAATATTCACAAAAGTAGGTATTTTCATAGAAAATTGATTTTTATGTTTTGCCGAACTGAATTTAGGCTCCTATATTTGAAAAATAGGCTTGTATTTTATGAAATAGAACTTGTTGAATCCAAAAGTGACGATAGAATTTCTCAATTTTTGAGAAAACCGAGTTTAAATTCACAAAAGTAGTTGAATTTCAGCTCCGATATTTGAAAAATAGACTTCGATTTTTTTAGAATGGACCTTGCTGGATCCATACGGCAGGGTTGATTTTTTTAATTTTAAGAGTTTAAATTCACAAAAATACGTATTTTGATGGAAGTTTGGGTTTTCTGTTCAACCAAGCTGGATTTTGGCTTCGTCCTTTGCAAAATGGGCTTAGATTATATAGACTGGACCTTGCTGATATTTCATTTTTTGAAGCATGCAATTTTTTTTTAGAAAACTGGGTTTAAATTCTCAAAAGTACGTATTTTCATAGAAATTTGTGTTTCCTGTTCAGCCAAGTTGAATTTCGGCTCCTTCCTTTAACAATAATCGTGGATTTTTATAAAATTTGCTGAATCCATACGTATTTTCATAGAAATTTAGTTTTTCGGTTCTGCCAAATTGCATTTCGGTTCATAACTTTGAAAAATAAGATTGAAATTTATTGAATGGACCTTGCTGAATCCATACGTGAAGGTTAAACCGGGTTTGTAATTCTAAAACTATATTTTTAGAAATATGGGTTACCTTTTCTGCTAAGTTGGATTTTGATACCGTCCTTTGGAAGTTAGTGTTACACATAATAAAATCAATATTTGTTGGTTATGTTATGCATTGTAAAAATTAATGGCTTCAAAGAAGTATAAGACTAAAGCGAAGTAAGAAATAATGTAAACGCTTGAAATATATATGTGATGTAAAAAGAATTTTGAATGTTTTTTTTTTGTTTGTTTATTTTTTATTCCCTCCCCCCATCGAGTGACAAAATAAATACTTGTGATTTGTTCCGGTCTAAATGAAACAATTCCTAGAGGCCATTAAAATGTTACAAAATGCAACAGATTGCTTTTAAATAATATCCACCCCTACATAACGTACTTTTCTTTTACTTAATAAAAGGGTTGTAACATTTTGCCATATGACTCCACCCCCTGCAATCTTAACAAGCACTTGACATACTTTTCTAAACAAATTCCACATGCACGGTCAATGAGAACGACTCAAAATTGAGTAAAAGTTACTCATATTTGAGTTCGGGTTACTCAAATTCGTGAAAACGTAGATCACTCAGAGAATGAGTAAATTTTCCGACGATTTTCCAAGGAAAACATCTCGAATATGACGAAAAATAATTTTGTTTTTAGTCTGTCTACTAGTTCACTTCTAATCTGTGTCCATTTTTTTTTTAAATTTCCCTCATGTTCGATAAGTTTTCCTGACAAAGTATTGGAAAATTTACTCAAACTATGAGTGACCTATGTTTAAACGATTTTGAGTACCGTAAAACGGGGTATCTTTGGTAATGCGGGTAACTTCGATAGTATAATGTAAAGATTAAATATACTCGTTGCGCTGTTTCCAAATTAGAAACATTGGTTCCGTATTGTAGCTTAAGGTATTGTATCCTCAGTACTTGTTTTAAAAATATAAAATTTGAAAAACATTCATTGCTGTAAATATTATTTAGAATATACTTTAAAAAACTTTCAATGTTACCCCGTTTTACGGTAATCTGAACTATTTTTTGTCCATGTGCGATTGGTTTGGAAGTATTTTGTTTTTCTAAATCATTAAACATAAACTCACGTCGACCCATGCCGCCACCGAAAGCAAACAGCGTGACGCCGCCACGCCACCGCCGCTGACAGAAAATAACGTATCACACCGCCGCCGAAAATATTTCGATCGGCGCACAGGTCTATTTTGAGGATCAAATACCAAATGATTATATTTTTACACAAATATAGCACTGAAGGACGTGTCTTGTAAGTTTTTACACACAAACCAATGGCAAATTATTGCCTCATATTGGAGTCAACAATATTCAAAATCATCCTTTTGTCCAAAATGAATTTGATTGTGTTGCTTTGAGGATCATTTCTGATTATGACAATTTTGGGTTGAATAATGAAGCACTGTAGGATATCAACAAACACGTATTCGTTGATGCATAATAAACTCATTTGTTCATTTCGCTCGTAGGTACGTAACAGCAAATATTTTCAAAACAAACGCAATTCATCTACACTAGAGTGGCCCACTTTTATATGGGAGGTTTTTTATCTTTTTTTCTACGAACCAACCCCCATATTTGTGCCATTAGGCGAGTAAACCACTCTCTAAAAATTTCAGCTCATTCGGAAGTAACACGAGCTAGCGATTTTGGCTTCAAGTTTAAATAGGGATTTTTTGAAATGTATGGAGAACTAACATTCTTTCACTCTTTCGTGCATAAAACTGGTTCAGCAAACTCTTTCAAGCTCAGAATTTCAGCACATGTAGATTAATCTATAAGAAACAACTTTGCTCAAGACAGCATCATGATTCAAGTTAATATTATGGAGATATTCATTCTTGAATTTAAATGTGCATTATTTCGTTCGTATATTTCAGCAAAATACAGGCAGCTTATGCAACGTATAGACTAGATTACCACTAAAATAATAAAAGTTCATATTTTCCACAGACCAACATCCAGACTTGTGTATGTTTCAGCTATTTTTGACGTTACACGTTGATTTAATGTTCATATAGGAGATTTGAAATTTTCGTATACAAAATGCTCATATACATTCAAAAGCGACTATTTCAATAAAACTAACCGAATTCATAATGCAGTCTTCAGCAAAGTTATTACTACAAAGTTTTGAAAATCTGAATCAATTCGAGAATAAGGAAACTTTTTTATGATCGATAGAGTGTAGGAGTGTCATTTTTTATGTATTTTATCCAAAATTCACATACAAAATTGAAACTAAAAGCGCCAGCTCATCTTACAACCAAATTAGCTAGAATTTTCAGAGAATGGTTTTCTCACCTGAAGGCACAAATCTAGGGGTTGGCCCGTGGAAAATTAGAACTTTTATTTTTGTGGACCAGTCTAATCTACACTGGGTTGAAGGTTTGTTTACAAATCGAAGTTGAGGCACTTTGAATTGTTGGTCTTGATATGTGAGACAATAACAACAATATAAGCAAACCAAAAATGTATTACATTGATTGTTAATTGCATCTCATATCATTCTGTTATAAAGGGTGATACGGTCAAAATTTGGTCAAGGTAAAACGCGTGTAAATCGGTGAAATCGATTATTTAAAAAATCAAATTAAATTTCTTTTTCAAGTTCAATTAGTATAAAATTCAGGAAAAATATTCAGTTAGGCTTCCGCTTTTCCAAATCCGAATTGCCAGGCCTTACGCTTGACCCCTGCCATCAGATTTTGTACAGCCACCTTGTCCACCTTCTTCGCCGCAGAAAGCCAGTTTGCCTTGAACTGCTGCTCGCCCTTAGCAGTTTTTTTGGTCTTCTTTAGGTTCCGCTTGACAATAGCCCAGTATTTCTCAATTGGGCGGAGCTCTGGCGTGTTGGGAGGGTTCTTGTCCTTGGGAACCACCTGCACGTTGTTGGCGGCGTACCACTCCATGGCCTTTTTACCGTAATGGCAAGATGCCAAATCCGGCCAAAACAGTACGGAACAACCGTGTTTCTTCAGGAAAGGCAGCAGACGTTTATTCAAACACTCTTTTACGTAAATTTCTTGGTTGACAGTCCCGGAAGCTATGAAAATGCTGCTTTTCAAGCCACAGGTACAGATGGCTTGCCAAACCAGATATTTCTTTGCGAACTTTGACAGTTTCATGTGCTTGAAAACATCTGCTACCTTTCCCCTTCCTTTTGCCGTATAAAACTCCTGTCCCGGAAGCTGCTTGTAGTCGGCTTTGACGTAGGTTTCGTCGTCCATTACCACGCAGTCAAACTTCGTCAGCATCGTCGTGTACAGCCTCCGGGATCGCGCTTTGGCCGTCGTATTTTGTTTATCATCGCGATTTGGAGTCACTACCTTCTTGTAAGTTGATAGTCCGGCTCGTGTTTTGGCTCGAAGCACGGTTGTAGACGATACACCCAGCTTATTTGCGGCATCTCGGAGAGAGAGGTTAGGGTTTCGCTTGAAACTACCGGCAACTCTCTTTGTCGTCTCAGCGGCTTCCGGTTTTCGATTTCCCCCCGATTCAGACTTCCTGGCTGTCGACAAACGTTCCTCAAACACTTTAATTACATTTGTAACGGTTGATTTGGCAACTTTTAGCGATTTTGCCAACTTTGCGTGCGAGTAGCTCGGATTTTCGCGATGCTCGAGAAAAATTTTGATACGCTGCTCTTCTTGCTTGGACGGCATTTTGACAACTGAAGAGTGAATTCCAAAATCAAAATAGGAGCAACATTCTACACACACACACCTTCAAAATGAGGGGTGTTCAGGTTTTTTAAATGCAAAATTGAAAGAAATACGTCAAGTTGATATTGACCAAATTTTGACCGTATCACCCTTTAAGTTAACCAAGCAGACGATGTTATTATTTTTTATCATTTTTATTTCGTGTTCTGTCTACGCTTCGACTATACAAGCAAGCATTTTATTTATAACATTGCAGAACGACGCACACACTTAGGGTAAACTACCCCATTTCCGGCCTATTAAGCACAACCCGCACTTAGTCTTTCTTTATCTAGCGCAGTTTAGCACCAAACGGAATGTTATTATCACTGATGGCTTTCAAATTTATTTACCTTTCCGTACGTACCGTAAGATTTGATAAACAGAAACCAATCGTTGAGATATTTTCAAAAGTCTAACACTGCTTCTTGACGCCAAACTCGGCCTAACGCATTGAAACGCCATTGAAACGCCTTTGAATTCACTTCGGCCTATCGGATGATGATAAAAATTGATTCGGTCGGAGTGCTTCTTTTGTTTTTGGGAATAATGGGTGCAAACTTTCATACCACGCGTTCTCATTGACTTCGTTCGGTAGCTTATTAACTAAAGTATCGTACCAAACGCATAATTAACTTGTTAACTCTGAAATCATGGATTCATTTGAAGTTTTCTGCTCGATAGGCCCGAAATGGGCGATTAGGCCGAAGTAGTTCTCTACCCTATCACGACTCTCTCCAATTCCCGATCAGCAGAAAAACCATACGAAGTCAAGTATGAGAGGAAATGAGCGCTTCTTATTCACTTTTAGCCTATCCATAATCCGAAGCATGGAGAGCAGTGGAGAAAGCACAGGTCTGATAATCGCAATGTTTTGTGGTTCGAGTCCAGTCAGCAACCTCATTCTCGGAGATGAACCAGCCTACGGCTCTCAATTTTCTTACATTTGACCGCAGCTTGGTATATCTCATTATCTGTTCATGCGGTGCTCTCCGCTAACATCCTGTGATGATGAATCTCTCATAATTGTAATCAAATCTTACATCTTCGGTTGGGTGTATATTTACAATACATCATAAAGACTGCAAAATATTCCCACACAAAAACAATAAATTATATATAGCTATAAAACTGCTCGCAGTAAAGATATATTTTTTCTATTTCAAAGATAGCTAATGATGCATAGAATTTATTAAACCCTTATTTACCATAAATGGTATGGTTCAAAGCAATATGTTGTATTGTTATTTTATTTTAATAATCCATTGATTTTAAGGTGTTGACAATAGATTTTACAACATTGTAACAAAAAGTTGTATTTTATTTCTATGATAGTTTTTATTCGGACACATCCCAAGTAACATTGCAAGTTTTTATCGAGGTTTTAAACCACTCTAAAAGTCTAATTCATGGCCTACAGAACCTTCTTAAAACCATAAATGATACTTGGAATGTGTATGATAAAATTTGCGAAAAAAAAACTACGGAAACCGGTGGGATTTGAACCCACCAATCCCATTCAGGACACAAGTGCATTACCAATTATTAATCGGGGACCTAGGAAGATCTGGGGGCAAGACAGCTTTTGATCATGATGATGATGATGATGATGGTCCCACCTCTTACCCCTACAAAGGTTTGAGCTGGACGAGTTATCTTTAAGATAATTAAATATAAACATTTTAACCAGGTTTGCAAACAAAATCGAGCTGGTTACAATTACAGATATAAATGTCCTGTTAAATATGCTATAGGCATCAACCAAAAAAATTCAAAGGTGTAGCTAGTTATCAAAAGTCCAAGTATAGTCCTCGACAATACTTCCATTTACACGTGACCTGGGATTTACACGTTTAAGCTTCCGCAGTGCCAGGACTATATCCAAGGAAACGACTTCCAGCCAATCCTTTACTAATTCAAGGCTTTTGCCACAATTTCCACGTATTAGTCATTTATACCTGTATTCTGCGCGCGAGGCTCAAACCATTGTAGACTACTCAAAGCTATTTTGACTATTACTACTACAAAATCAAAAAACTAAAAATCCATCATCACCATCGAGGCAAACAATGTAGTTTTTTGTATATGCTACACAAATTACTAAAATGTCTTGATGACAGTCTCCATACAAAATAATCCGTTAGTGATAACTTTGTCAAGATACATGATTTATCCATTCATAAAAAATTAACTGCTCAATAAACAGCTTTTACATGTGAAATGCAGCGTCTCTTGAATTCTGTAAGTGTAGTTGCACGCTTGATGTGTCTAGGCATGAGTAATATTTGAGTTAATTTTGAGCAACTCTGAGTAACTCGAGTTGCTCTACATGCGATTCACGGTATCACAGCAATCGTTTTGTGTTTATTCCCTAACTGAGACGTTCAACGATAATAAAGATTTCTAAATTCAGCAACTTCCCATTATCGAAAGGTGAATCCTGATGAATGTGGGCGTCTTAGTTGAATACCTGCATTAATCAAGAGAGATAATGATGGTTTACATTGGACAACCATCCATAGAAAAATAATGTCGATTATCTGACACATGTTTGGTCACACTGTGGTTTGTATTTATTGATGAATATAAGGCCAGACTACTTTGATCATTGTTGAGTAATTATGAGTTACTCAAATTTACTTGCAGCAAAAATATTAACTTTGAGTAGGGTAGAGAACTACTTCGGCCTAATCGCCCGTTTTGGGCCTATTGAGCAGAAAACTTCAAATAAATCAATGATTTCAGCGTTTACAAGTCAATTATGCGTTTGGTACGATACTTTAGTTAATAAGCTACTGAACGAAGTCAATAAGAACGCGTGATATGAAGGTTTGCACCCATTATTCCCAAAAACTAAAGAAGCGCTCCGATCGAATCATGTTTTATCTTCATCCGATAGGCCGAAGTAAATTCATTGGCGTTTCAATGGCGTTTCAATGCATTAGGCCGAGTTTAGAATCCGTAGGCCGAGTTTGGCGTCAAGAAGCAGTGTTAGACTTTTGACAATATCTCAACGATTGGTTTCTCTTTATCAAATCTTACGGTACGTACGGAAAGGTAAATAAATGTGAAAGCTATTAGTAATAATAACATTCCGTGTGGTGCTAAGCTGCGCTAGATTAAGAAAGACTAAGTGCGGGTTGTGCTTAATAGGCCAGACATGGGGTAGTTAACCCTATAGCTGGCTTGCCCCTAGATGAAGATACACGAGTATTTGGCTAATGATCACGTAGTATACAAATCCGTTCCAACTACCGTATTTAAATTGCAAATTCTCAAAGGTATACACACTCGTCTACCCCCGATAACTGCTTTTGGGTAACCGAGTTCTTTACATCACAAATTCTAGTATACAAATCCCCGTAATCTTGTGGATTCAGTGATTCCGGATCTTTACCAAATAGTATACCCAAGAATATATCTAACTATGCACGAAAGAACAGACACTTTCACGAATAACAGCCGCATCGGAGATTTAGCGGATTTCACACACATTCATGAACACTAATAAATTAAATATAAATACACCGATAAAATCGAAAGACATCACCATTTGATAGCCAAGAGAACCTCTTCATGTGCATTAAGACTGAATGACCGATACCTAAAAGTTCAGCTTTGGTAGTGATCCAGAATCGGAAAAAAATCCTGGGCAATTTAAAAAAACTTTCGGACCGGTTCTGCAATCAAATATAGATTAAAAACCATCGTCACTTCCATTCTAGACTATCATATGAAAAAGGCAGAATTCCAAAATCACTATATCGAAAAAACTGCATCAGAATTTTCATAACCAAGCATTGGATTTTCCTATTTCACGAATACAAATTTTCCGGATGATTTTATTATAATTTTTTTTTCCTTTATTTAATGTCAGTTATCGATGAGCAGTCAAGCTTGATAGACGCAAAATCGAAAAGTTCGCTATTGTATACACAGTGAAATCAAAAGTAATTTGAGGGGTTTAAAGCTTGCTCCTAGGATCAAGCCCCCAACCGCAGCCATGGATTCGCTGAGGAAACGCAATTTCTTCATCGACATTCGTGGAATTCGCAAGTTGAGGGATGAAAACATTTACAATTTCATCGCAAAAAACCTGGAGCTCACACCACTGGACGTCGCCGCCATACAAATTGATCGGATCGAAGGGAAAGTGTTCGTGGAGATGAAGACGCAGGAAGCGGTTCAAGAAGTGGTTGAGGAATTCGACAATAAGTATGTGATGGACAACAATGGAACCACTCACCGTATTCGACTGTATGTTGAGGACGGAGGTACCGACGTGAAGCTGCATCATCTGCCACCAAACATGCCTGAAGAGTGGATCGTCGAATACCTAGCAAATTACGGGGACATCATTTCCATCAAGCATGAGATGTGTCAATCAAAGTTCTTCTCACAAACACTAAGTGGGATCCGAATTGTTCGTATTCGGATGACGTCTCCTATTCCATCCTTTGTGAACATCAAAGGCTACAGTTCGCACGTCACATACACTAACCAGATACAAACATGTCGTCACTGCAACCAAGAGGTTCATTTTGGAGTCAGCTGTTCTGAGAACCGAGCAAAAACCAAATCATCACTTTACTCCAGAGTACTTGCTCAAACCGGGGGTCCCGTAGAACCTGGTGAGCAACCAGCACCCGTAACACTAGCAACCACACCACTGGCACCCGCACCTCTGGCACCCGTAGCACTAGCACCATCTCCACTGTCGCCGAAACCATCTCCCTCGCCGCAATCCTCAACACAACGGCAACCGTCATCACAATCGCAAACCGCACAACAACAATTCAAACGACCGGCCTCACCATTTGAAGCAGCCCTCCGAGAAAAAACAGTGAAGACTTCATCCGCGGACACTGGAGCTACTACTGCAGCAGCTACGGAAAACTCCAAGTCAACGGACATATCGAAGGGACACGAGGGAATGAGCGCTGTGAGTGACCGCTCACGCATCACACCGACCAACAGCAGATCAAACTCTCTCACCAGAAAACCAGAGAAACCAATGGAGATATCGGATGACGAGACACCGGAATCGTACAACACGCGAAATAGACGCTCTTCGAAGAGCAAACACGAGGGCAAGTAAACGATTTAGTTTGTAATGGAGCAAAGAAATATTGTACCGATGTTTACTTATACCTTCGCAACTATCAACTTAAATGGTATAAGCAATACAAACAAAATTAATTCGTTACGATCGTTCGTACACACTCTAGATTTAGATATAATTGCAATGCAAGAAGTAGTCAGTGATAGTATTTGTATTCCTGGCTACGACATGATTTTCAACATCAATGAAACAGAGCGGGGTACTGCAGTAGCAGTACGCAATGGAATAGAAGTTAGACGAGTACAACGAAGCTTGGATTCGCGGGTCATATGCATCGACCTGGGAAATGGTGAAAACTGGATAAAAATTATCAATCTATATGCACCGTCGGGATCAAACAACAGATCCATTCGGGAAGAGTTCTTCAATCATACTGTTCCTTTTTACTTGCAAAATCATCCTACTCATACGATAATGTTGGGTGATTTCAATTCGATCATTGATTCTAATGATGCGACGGGCGTTTCAAACATGAGCCCAATGTTGAAACGATTATGCGACAGTGTAAACCTGAAAGACGCATGGAAACATTTCAATCCACAGATCGATTATTCATTTGTTCGAGGTCGGTCAATGTCTAGAATTGATAGGATATATGTTACTCCGGCATGCCTCCCAAATGTACGATACTGTAGGCTGGAAGCAAATTGTTTCAGTGATCACAAAGCTGTTATCTCCCGAATAGTCCTACCTTTGAGGACTCAAGCTATCGAGCGTCCTTTTTGGAAGCTCAACAATCAGCTACTAAGCGAGGAAAACATGACGGAGTTGCGGGCAAAATGGAGCTACTGGACTCGCCAAAAACGGAATTATCAATCGTGGGTTGACTGGTGGTCTTTATACGCAAAAGGGAAGATTGCTTCATTTTTCCGTTGGAAAAATTCAATTTCGGTGCAAACATTCAACAACACCATGGGTTTCTATTATTCCTGCCTAAATCGGGCCTACGAACAACACAAGGATCGTGATTGCACCACCGAAATCAACAGGATTAAAGCAATAATGCTACAAAAGCAGAAGCAATTTTCCGAATCGAGAAAAAAGACGAATGCTACGTTCCTAGGAGGAGAAGACATCTCAATCTTTCAAATCGCGGATAGAGTCAACAGACAACGAGATACTACCATCGCATCCCTGGAAATAAATGGTCAGCGAATAACGGACAAGGAGGAAATCAGTCGATATGTTCAACAGCACTACGAAACCCTTTTCGACGAAGAAGACATCGAAGCGGACGCACGTTTCAACACTAGAAGAACGTTGGATGAAAATAACGACGAGAATGATCGGATCATGGATGATCTGACAGAAGATGAAGTTTTTTCGGCTATCAAAGGTTCGGCAGCAAACAAATCGCCGGGTAAGGACGGCCTTACAAAGGAGTTCTACCAGAAATGTTGGGGAAAAATAAAACTACAGTTTTTAATGGTACTGAACGAGATTAAAAACGGGCATGTAACAGACGATCTACAGGACGGAGTGATTGTGCTTGTTAGGAAAAAAGGAGTGGGAAATGGCCTAAACTCTCTTAGACCCATTACACTCTTGAATGTAGACTACAAAATATTCAGCAGAGTGATGAAACAACGGATTGAAAAAATATCAACGGCAGTGCTTTCTTCTCATCAAAAGTGTAGCAATGGAAAACACACAATCTTTGAGGCGACTTGTGTAATCAGAGATCACATTGCAATTTCCAAACAAGAAGCAGTGGGTGGAATCGTTATAGCCTTTGACCTAAGCAACGCATTCGATAGGGTCAACCATTCATATCTGTTATCGAACATGAGAAGAATGGGGTTTAATACTCGTTTTATGGACTTGTTGACAAATTTATCGGCACGTTCAAAGTCCCAGTTAATAATCAACGGACACACCACTCCCAATTTCCGCATAAAAAGGTCTGTTAGGCAGGGTGATCCACTAAGCATGCTGCTTTTCGTTTTGTATCTTCAGCCTTTACTGGACAATTTAGCCGAAATATGCAATGCTCCCGGAGAATGTGTGATCGCTTACGCAGACGATATCACAGTCACAATACGATGTCCTTCAAAGATTCAACCAATTCTGCAGTGCTTTGAACATTTTGGAATGGCAGCAGGAGCAAAGCTGAATATGATAAAAACGGAAGCTATGGAGATCGGAGCACAGCTGCCCCACTGGGATGGGCTCATCAAAAAGGATGTTATTAAAGTACTTGGTGTCCTTTTTAAAAACAGTATAAAAGATACTGTCACGCAGAACTGGGAAGCAGTATACCGTAGTGTTAATGGCCTGCTACGGATGCACCGTCCACGTTTAGTGAACATTACGCAAAAAGTTATGCTTCTCAATACTTTTATTTGCTCTAAGTTATGGTACTTGTCTTCAATTCTTCCAATGCCAAATAAGTACGTAGCTATGTTTACCAAGCAAGTTGGTTTCTTCTTGTGGAATGGCGTGCCTGCGCAAAGGGTTAAATTGATTGACATAATTCGGCCGAAAATGCAAGGAGGTCTGGGCTTACACTCTCCGGATCTCAAGACAAAAGCTCTATTAGTTAATCGTTATCTTCGAACATTAAACGTGACACCATCTCTGGATCGATACATGCAATCTGAACCCATTCCATCGGATCTCTTGCACATCAAAACTATTAAGGCTGCTCTCCAAGGGATCCCACAACAACTTCAAGATGAACCAGAGGCGAAACGTATCTATCAGCTTTTCTTGAACCAGCTGCCAGCGGTTGGAGCCACTACACGTTCCAGTAGAAATTGGAAGCTGATATGGAAGAATATCAACAACAAGAAATTATCATCTGACGAGAAATCAATCTATTTTCTTCTCGTTCATGGAAAACTACACCACAATGAACTGCTTTTCCGACAAGAGAGAAGGGATGATCCAAATTGTCAGACATGTGGGCAATGTGAAACAATAGAACATAAGTTTTCTTCGTGCCAAAGGGTTATCAATATGTGGCAAACAATTAATAGAGACATTCACGTGATAAGTCAGCAACATAGTATTGTTTTTGAGAACTTACATTTTCCCACAATAAATTGTGAAAGAAGTATTAAATCAAAAATTTTGAAAATGTTTATAAGATACATCATGTACAATTTAGAAGTTCCTGACGAAAATAGAAGTACTGATTCATTAAGAAGTTATATGACAATGTATATATAAAACTGTAAATAAAGCATTTTCAAAAATCAAAAAAAAAAAAAAAACGTCGGTCTCTGTTCCGCAATCTAGTGCCAATCACCGACGGATATCGATTGCCATCCATTGACGGCAATCGAATGTGCAGGAAGGCAGCTTCCGCACCTGCGTAGGATATCGCACCCATTCACAACACACATGGGCCGGAACCAACGGCTTTACTTCCCTTCCGAAGGAAGACGTGACCAGAGATTTTTATGCCTCAGAAAAATCCCACCGACCTCGGTTGGGATTGAACCCAGACCCATTGGGGTTAGAAAGCAGTCACGCTTATCACTACACCACCGGCGCCGGCATGGATGATTTTATTAGCTTGAATTTTTTTTAATAGTGAAATATAACAGCGAGTTTCACTAAAAACGTGAAAGAAATGGTTTTTGTCGAGAAAATGAGAAAAAAAACATCGTTCGCCCTAAAAATGTCTTACATGTTGTTACCCCCGGATTTTGTTGTCGTTGATAAGGTCACCGCTGGTGTCGAAACCTAATAACAACAAGTTGATTGTGTAATTTTTTAGTGATACAAGGAGCTCGGTAGCCTTGTGGCGACCAATTTTGTTTACTGAGCAGAAGACCGTGGGTTCAAACTCACGCTCCTTTGCGCTATTGGATTGTTAGGACATCAATTCAACATATCGTTCACCTGCTGAAGTTTCAAGCATTTTATCCAATATCCCAGTGATTTCTCGTGAAAGTGCAAAGGTGCTCTCTGTTTTCATCAAAGCGAGTGTCACGTCAACATATTCCTATTCTTGACCAGCATTCAAACGTGGCCGGCACTGATATTGCAAAGTTTGAGATCACCAGTTCTTGCACATTGCGGATGATTGCTTCTAGCAATTTGCTAGTCCCAATCAACGTCTATTGGCTCTCTGTTTAATTACAGCTGATCTGGCAATAACAGAGTTGCATCCTCGGGTGGTCAATAGACTGATGCAAAATTTGAAATTTTCGCTCTACAGTGCTTAAACGGTTCTAAATTGGGTCCTGCTTAGCCTCCCAAAATTTGAACTACTTTAGTAAGAAACTGACATGGCACAAACCGTTTCAAGTTAATGTGGGAATTACTATGGGAAAACATATGTTTTTGTTCGTATCTATTTATCAATTTTTAACATCGCTATGCTTTTAAAAATCATAGCAATAAGCTACAACTTTGTTGAAAACCACTTTTCAATTAAATGTAAGGAACAAAAGTTATTAATAATTCAAGTCACTGATGTCTTATGATTATGCTCATTCAACTGTTCAGCAGGCAACATTGGTGTTTCTGGTGCGAAGAAGAGAGCACAAATATCATGGCTACTATGTCACTCTGCAGAATACAGTGTTGCCTTTAGAACAGATCATCATGCCTGATCATGCCATAAGATTATCAATCTCTTAAACAATTAATAACAATTTAATTTGACTATTGGCTGAAAAACGATATTGTGCAATGTTGTAGCTTAGAAAATTTCCCGTAAGAATAACTATAGAAATTTTCTAAAAAACAATGTGGAAAATGGGTAGAAGAAAATGAACAAAAAGTTTGGTTTTCCCATAGTAATTTCGAATAGTTTGTGCCAAGTCATTTTCTAACCAAATGAGTTTAAATTTTGAGAGGCTATTCAGGACCTGATTTGAAACCGTTTGAGCACTGTGGAGCGAAAATTTCAAAATTTGCATCAGTCTAGTAGTCAATCATGCTCATGCTCACTTTAGTTTAATTCATTTAGACATGGATTGTTAGTTGAATTACTAATAAACAAATTCATTCGAACACATAACAGCCACATGTCGTGTGGAGCTCATATTCACTTGGGAAAAAATAAAAATATAATTTTGGATTTTGATCTTAATCTTTTCCCATAGATTTCGCGAAAATGTCTCTGCTACAGGTTCACCCGAGGTTGCACGATATATAGCGATATTGTGAGTTTAAAACGTTAGCTTCATTTGATCATTAAATGGAACCGAAAATCTTTAAGAACTACGGATTGTTTGATAATGTTTTTGTCTCGGAAGCGTTTGATCTGCAACCAGCCAAGTTCATTTCAGGCGTACATGGAACGAGATCATTTGTGTTTATATATTTTAATCGTAATTTTAATTCATGCCAATCCATTGTCCATTTCTTCAGCGCCAGTGACAGCATCTTGCAAAATCTACTTCAAACGCCCAAAGTAAATAAAACTCTCTACCGAGAAACAGATCACCAGACGAGTGATAGCCACCGACAGCTGTAAACTCAGTGAAAAACAGACATACACCCGTCACATCATCAGTCAGCCACACTTCAAAGCCGTTGAGCAAACATGACTCGAATGGGAGCAAGAAATTAGAACGTACAACTACGGTGGCGGGTCGGACAGGCCGATTAAAATTTATTATCGCCAATTAATCAACCAAACAACGAAAGCGCTAAGATGTGCGTCAACCAGCATCACGCCATATCTTTCAAAACCGTTTCACGGGGAAATATTTTCTGAAACATGAAAAATTCCACCCTCCACGTACCCTCATTTACTCTCGACCTGACCGGACTGATGAGATTGTTTGGAATTTCTGCTCCTCCGCGACGACCGTAGCAACTCACTCTGTTGATGTATTCCCGCGGTAAGCGTCAATGTTCTAAATCACTCACTTGCCGTGCCTGGCCGTCGTTCGTTTGTTGGGTACAGCCTGTCCGGCGTGTTTAGGAAAATTGAAAAACTCTAACGTGCGCGCGGAAAACTCGAAACCCGAAATGAACCGAGTCCCCGACTTGGAGTCGTCGGCAAAAAACAGCAGGCAGCACTTAATTTGATGTGGCCGTGTCTACATCCTACCGAGCATCATCCATCAAAAATTGTTTCCATTTTTCATTTGTGCGCGCCGCCCCAAAGCGGCTGCTGCTGGTTGGCTGAAGCGGTCTAGTTTTGTGTGTTTTGAGAAGGAAAATTTACACTTTCAGCAATCATTCCGAACCGTAACAATAACAATCTCATCTGCTATAAACTGGCAAAAAATGGCTTGAGATTGAGTGTTCGTCTGAGGGAAATGGAAAGCTTAGTTTTGATGAGTTGCAAGCGTTCCATGCATTTTGAAGTATGTTCGTTTCAACTAGGTTGAGTCTAAATGGGAAAAGCAGCTAATTAGAAGTACAATCGAACTACCCCAAAACCATTGCATGATTCACAGGGCAATTCCCAGAGATTTTCTTATCTCGCTCAACGAATCAATTCGATTATAAATTATCCCGACCGTGATTAATCGCACTCAATTATGGCGATAGTTTCCCTCCGACTCCTTCCCTCTCTCGTCGCTCCCATTGAGTTACGTGTAATAACTCCACCAAACCATCATAAATTATACTTGACCAGCTAAGCAAACATCATCAACGTCGTCATCGTCGTCGTCGTCGTCTTCGTCGTTCGCCATCGAAAATGCCACCCAACGGATTCGTAGCGAAAAGACGACTAACTGTCAACCTTCCCCATCATCATCAACAACAGTGGGAAGAAAGAGTGTCCCTACTGCACCAGCAGCTCCATTCCATCAATCCTTCTTCCGTTCGTCACCGCGTTTCCTCCAGCTCCATCAAACCGGCCAGAGGTCATGATAAAGATGTGAATCAGCCAGCAAACGGATAATTCAACGGACGACGCTGAAATTGATTGACGATTTAGCATTTTTCATGACACACTCACTCGGACGCTTGGACCCGAGCGCAAGGCGGTAATAAAACCGTCATCATGGAGGTGGTGGGTGGGGAGAAGAAGGGGGGGGGAGGATTTGTCATCCAAACCCTGGGGTCCCATCGATCGCAGCAAATGCATTTCCGTCTTCTCTGGATGGTTACTTCTTTCCGACACCCGTTGGTCGGTCGTCTAGGTGGGTGCCTGAGCTGCGCTCGAGATAGAGATGGCAATCTGATGTTTTATTATCAAGATTGCACTTTCTCGTCACTGCTCCCGCTCGCTGCTGATGTCTCTCGATGTGGTCATTGTGTACGTGTGGTTGGCCATCCGGGGACCAGATGACCGTCAATTTATTACTGTCCCACCAGTCACTCTGATGAATGATTGGATGTGTATTGGCTGGAAGCCGCAGTCAAAACATATTTGAAATGGGAAATCATTTGAAAACGCTCTCATTGTGATGATGTCGGGCTATTAACTGATGCATTAGCTTTGAGGTGAAACGTTGATGCCACTTTTTTTTTAATTTCTTTATTTAAACTTGTTCATTATACAATACAAAAAACCAATAAATCTAAAAACATTAGTCAGAAATTTTAATACAAAAGCACCTTTTCCTCCGCTATCCAATAAGTGTCTTCTATTAGAACAAGATAAGCTTCCGGTGGTTTCACAAATATGGTAATTTTTCCACAGGGGGCATAGCGCTTCCATTGGAGAAATGGACCCAAATCATGGTCTTAACTTACACACTCATCACGAAATAGACAGACGATCGCGTGATATACATCGAGGGGTACCCGAGTAGAAGAGAATATCAATTCATTAGCAAATTTTACGATGAAAAAGACGATATCAGACACTGGCGTGCACAGAAATCTTGTTAAGGAGGGGCAATTTTTTTCTATGGTGCATTTAATCTGGGGATGGGGAGTACTCCAAAGTACGTGGTAGATGGTGCTGTCGTCCTCCCACTTTTTCTCTACTGTTCAATTTAGCTAATTTTATTTATTTTTTGCTCCGGTGGTGGTTCATCTTCTTTACATTACATTGTGCAACGACGTAATCATGTTTATTGTTTATTGAAAAATTCAACTGACAAATACTGTCTAAATGAATAAAACTTAAACTAAATAGTTACGGTCAACGGTACGGAAAAGGCCAAGTAGCCGATGACGAAACACGTCAGCTGATACATTGAAGTCGAACATATAAAAAAAGTTGTTGAATTGCCGGCTGATTGCTCGAATTGGCTCGTGTTGTGTATAATTCCGGCTCCGTGGTTCCAAAAACAGAAAGTCGCGTTGACGAAGAGACCTCTCAGGAGCATACATATTTAGCTGTGACAGCAGTGTTGGGCAGTCAATGTCACCTGTAAGCAGCTTTCCAGCGAACATAGCTTGAGCGACCGTCCGTCTCACCTCTAATGGCTCGATTCCCAGGAGACGGCAACGCTCCTCATACGGTGGCAAGTTCGTTGGGTCACGCCAGTTGAGGAAACGAAGAGCATATCTCACAAACTTGCGTTGAACGGATTCAATTCTAGTGATCCAGCTAGCATGGAAAGGACACCAAACAACTGAACTTGACTCCAATAAGGATCGCACAAGCGAGCAGTAAAGTGACCTGAGATATAGCGGGTCACGAAACTCGTCGGCAATTTTGAAAATAAAGCCCAATTGTCGATTAGCTCTGGAGATGATGTCAGTGTAGTGGATTCTGAAAGTGAGTCTGCAGTCCAAGGTAACGCCGAGATCCTTTATGTGCTCTACACGAGCAAGACAGCGTCCGTAGAGAACATAGTCAAACATGATTGGTTCAATTTTTCGGTGATATGAAATAATGTTACATTTTTCTATGCTTAGACTCATCAAATTTCTTGAGCACCAGTCAGCAAAAATACCTAACATATTCTGGAGATCCCAGCAGTCCGAGAGGCTTTTAATAATGTTGTAGATTTTCGTATCGTCTGCATAGAAAACGCGGCATCCTAATGGTATCAGCAAGGCGACATCGTTTAAAAAGATCGAAAATAGTATCGGTCCTAGGTTACTGCCTTGCGGGACTCCCGAGTTGTTTGAGAAAACATCCGATTCCGACGCGCCAATCTTGACATGTACATAGCGATTCACCAAGTAAGATCTGAACCAATCCACAGCAGTTGACGAGATGCCAAGTATCTCCAGCTTGGCCAGCAAGATATTATGGTCCACCGTGTCAAATGCAGCTTTTAGATCCATATACGCAGTATCGACTTGCCATCCTGAATCCATGCATCGCAGACAGTTAGAAGTGAACTGCACCAGGTTCGTGGACACGGAGCGCTTCGGGTAGAAACCGTGTTGTTCTGTATCGATATAATTTTTGCAGCGTGCGAACAGAGCACCATTTATGATAATCTCGAACAGTTTTGAGCAGGCACACAGAGAGGTGATTCCACGATAATGTATGACATTCCGTTTATCTCCTTTTTTGTGCACTGGGAACAGATAAGAAAGTTTCCAGCGTTAGGGCAACTCACATTGCTGTGCCGAGAGATTGAATAGCCTCGCAAGTGGAAGGCAGAGATTGGCTATACAACGTTTTAGAACTGATGACGGAATGCCGTCAGGTCCGGAGGCGAACGATAGCTTCAGTCTGCGTGTTGCGGCTATCACCATGTCTTCTGAAATGCGCGGAATAACGAAACTAAACACATCACGTGGCATCCCAACAGCAGCATCCAGCACTTGTGTTGGCGAAGCGGAGATATCGTTGAACACTTGCTTGAAATGACGAGCAAACAAGTCGCATTTTTCTCTTTCACTATTAGCCGAGTCATTCCCGAGAAACATGGAACAAGGCAATCCGGATTCCTTCCGTTTTGAGTTGACAAACGACCAAAAACTTTTCGGATTCGTGCGAAGGTTCGCTTCCGTGCGTCTCACGTGTCGATTATAGAGAAAACGATTGTAATTTCGATAACTACGACTCGCAAAATTGAACAGTCGTTTGTAGTACGGCGAGAGAGAGTTACAATACTTTCGGAGGGCGGCAGAGCGTTGACGTTTTAGCACGCGTAGGCGTGGGTTAGACCATGCAGGCTTTAGCGGAGGTCGTCGAGCTGGGACAATGCGGAAAATAGCATCTTCCAGTGCTGCACTGAAAAAATCCACTGCATCATTCACGCTAGCGGCAGTTTCGATAAATTGCCAATCAATTTCCGCAAGCGCATTGTTCAATCCAATCGGCCCACCGAAAGTCCAAAGAGTAGCACTCAGATGACGGTGTAAAAAGAATCGGCGCAGGTAAACTAAATGACACGACGGAAGCGGGATGATCGGCATCTAGATCAATCAGTGGCTCGACGGGCAAGGAAACAGAAGTGCCCGGTAGTGCGGAATCATTTGCCAGGACAAGATCTAGCAAACGTCCATTTCGGTTCGGAAAAGTATTCACTTGTGTGAACCCGTAAAAGTTAAAACCGTCCAAAAGAGCACAGCAAGCAACCGGCATTATGCGAAAGCAGTGGATCAATTAATGGTGTGCCACTGTATGTAAAGCGCCACTGTAGACCAGCTTGATTGTAGTCACCAAATACGAAAGCGGGAGAGCAGGGACTTAATTGTGACGAAATTGACCCTAACGATTCCACATGCTCACGGATAATCGTGCAGTCGTTTTTGCGGTCGGGAGGCAGGTAGATTGCGCCTACACTAAGCTTGCTTTGTGGAAGTTCTACGACAATCCACAGCTGTTCCAGTTGACTGGAAATGGGTGACGTACTTACGTAGTGGCTAGATACTGCAATCAGGACTCCGCCACCGCACGATTTTTGACTGTTTAGGGCAGACTGGTCAGTTCTAAAGACGGAATAGAGTGACCCGAAAAGTTGCGATGAGTAAATTCGGTCGTTCAGCCACGTTTCCATAAGCACAATCAAATCATATTCGGCCTCCGCAACAGCCAGGAAAAACGAGTCGATTTTAGTCCTCAGCCCACGCACGTTTTGGTAGTAAATCCGGAGACCATTCGAAGAGCAATCACGGGCACTAGAAATCGAAAGGACATCAGGTACCGAAAGTTCGGAATCACTAACATACTCGCCTGAGGTTGCAGGCCGGAAGCCCCCGATACCATCACCGACCACAGGACCGGGACGATGACGATGGCGGATGTCTGCAGCAAGCGCGACTGGGTCGGGAGGTTCGGAAGCTTCCTCAGTGCCTGTTTTAGGGTGTCCCGGATCCGAGGAAGAGCAGGTGGCGGCATAAACCTGTTGGTAGTTGGCAGGACGGATGCATGGACATGATGTGGCTAGTGTGGAGATCGCAGAACCGGAAACACAGCTAGAAGTTGAAGCGGTATCAGGCAAAGGAGAAGCTGAATCGTCAATATACTTGCCAGTAATAGCTGGTTGGAAGACCCCCGACCTACATCTACACTCAGGGCCGAGACGACTATGCAGAGCGCTGGCTGGAATAAGCGCGACTGAGGCAGAGAAATCAGGGGCTTCCATAGTGCTAGCCACGATGCGTCTCGGTGGTGATGTCATTTTGAATACGGTTACTTGTATACTGGCAATTTTTCGCACCTTCCGCCAAGTGTTTTTCCAGCACAGATTCGTAGTTAGCCACCAACTGGGTGGCACACTTTCCGCTCCTTCCGAATGTTCACGAAGTGGTCGGCTACTTTTGCAAAGTATGCGCACAATATCGATGAAATGTTCCATTATGTAGCGATTTTGTAGCCGCTTTGCCTTACTAGCAGCAATCATAGCTATTTTTTGGTGGTCCAGTTCTTCGTCGATAGCCTTCTTGGTTTTGAAATTCTTCCACGCTTCCAACATGGGTATCACTGCGATTGTGTTTGCCCAGCAACTCGGTCGATTTCTTGCAAATTTCTGAGTCTGTAGGAATCGTTGTAATAATGTTTTGCGTCATGCTCTTGTTTACAGGTTAAAAATACAAATCAAAGATAAGATATTCTTCAAGGTACTGGTATCATCTTTTATTCAGTTACCTTTCTGAAATTTTGTGCAGTACATTTTTGTATATTTTAAAGGCATTGTTACAATTTTTGACTATTTCAAGTAAGTATTTTTGTAAACCCTTATATGCTGTTATAGTCCCTTTACTGTAACCGTTGCGAGTACGTTGAACTTGGTCATTTTCAGCGAAAATTGCAGTTTTATTTTTTTCAAATTTTGATCTAAATGTCAAGGCTAATACGATCATTAAAAGGTTTGAAAAATATATAACGATTGGACCAAAGGCGCACAAAACTATTTTGATAAACGAGTACAGGATTGTTAACGGAATGACGACTTGTGCGAAGGATTGAGCCTGTCAACCACGATAACAAATGACTTGAAATTTTCAGAGAAGATTCTTAGACAAATTCTTAGTAAGACAACAATCGACCAAGGTTCAATGGCAAACTTATAACTAATTTTCAATTACAAACAGAGAGTAGCAATTTCAAATTTGTATGTTTTGTGGAAGCTGACATTTGTGCCTTTGAAGTTTCACGCTAAGGCTTCCTTAGAGTATCACCTTAAACTTTGTACAGTTGCGAAAAAGTGCATCCTCAGAATTCCTTAGGTTCTTTAAGAAATTTTTAGAACTCTATGAGCTCTTTTGAAATTCTTCTCAGAAGTCCTCTGAAATTATTTTGAGAATACTTCTTGACTGTTACTCAGAACACCTTTTAACTTAAATTCGCTTAGAGTTCCAGAAGAATTTCCTCAGTATTATCTAGAAATAATTCCCGGAATGAGCTAGAAATTATTGGTACTCCCTTGAAATTTTCCTCAAAATCCCTTTGGAATTTCACTCAAAATATAATTTTGTTGGTATTCTTCTCGGAATTTTCTTGGAACTATCAGCAGGCTTCACTAGAAATTATTCGCAGACATTTCTTGGAATACTCCCCAGAAATCTTTTGGAACAATCCTCAGAATTCAATATCCTTGAGGATCTTCTCGGATTTTTTAGAACTCTCCGAAGAGCTCTTTTGAAATTCTTCTTAGAAGTCCACTGGAATTATATCTACAATTATTCATGATTTTTTTTCTCAGAACACCTTGGAACTGAAATTCCTTTAGAATTTCAGAAATTACTCCCGGAATGAGCTAGAAATTATCCTCGGAATTCGCTTGAAATTTTGCTATAAATCCTAAATTTTCAATATCCTTGAGGTTCTTCTCGGAATATTCTAGAACTTTTTTTTCTCAGAGCACCTTGGAAATGAAATTCCCTTAATTTTTCAGAAGAATTCCTTTTATATTCTCCAGAAATTCTTCCCAAAATGAATTTGAAATTATCTCCGAAATTTCCTTGAAATTTTCCCCAAAATCCCTTTGGAATTTCATTCAAAATTTTATTCTCTCGATATTATTTTCGAAATTATCTTGCAACTATCTGCAGGATTCACTAGAAATTATTCACAGAATTTTCATGGAATCATTCCCAGAATTCAATACCCTTGAGGTTCTTCTCGGAAGTCAAGTTTAAGTTGTCAAAAAAAAAATTCACCAAAAAATTATAGTTTTTCTACCAGAAATGTTCAATCAAGCTTGCCCCTCCATTCACCAGAACTGTGCAATTTTTACATCACGAATTTTCAAATCAGCGAGCCCCTTCATGCAGCAGATTGAATCTTACACCAGAAATTTTCAAAACAAACTTGCCCCCAGAAAATTCAACACCAGAAAATTGTACACCAGAAAATTTTACACCAGGAACTTTCAATTGACCAGAACGATGCAAATAATTCACCGTTAATGTTCAAAAAAAAATTGTTCTCCAATCTTCTGATTGGTGCCGATTTCCTTTTTCCATTTTCCACCAGACATTTTCAATAAAGCTTGCTTCTCCTATCATCAGAATGTTGCAGGTTTTCCACCAAATAAAACTTCCCCTATTTTCAGATTTTTCAGCATAAATTTTCAGTAAAGCAGCTTCCCTCCAATCATAAAAATGGAGCAAATTTTACACCAGAAATTATAATTAAAGTTTGTCCTCTATTGAGCAAAAGGATGCAAATTTGAGACCAAACATTTTCCGAAAAGCTTGCCCATCCGTTTACCAGAACGGTAAAGAAGTTTACCAGAAGTTTTCAGTATAGCTTAATTTAAATAAAGCTTGTGCCTTAATTTACCAGACCAGTGCAAGTTTTCCACCAAAAATTTTCTGTTAATTTCATTTATCAGAGCGATACAAATTTTGCATCAGAAATTTTCAATAAAGCATTCTGCTCCATTCACCAGAATGGTGCACCAAAAATTGTCAGTGAAGTTTGTTTTACCATGCACTTTTGTGGTGCAATTCTCAGGCACCAGAATGGTGCAAATTTTTCACCATAAATTTTCAATGAAGCTTGCATTTATCAGAACGATGCAAATTATGCACCTGAAAAATGAATAAACCTTGCTTCTACATTCAGCACAGTATTGCGAACGTTGCACAAGAAATATTCAGTTAAATGTGCACCTCCAAATTTTTAGCGTGATTCATTTTTTCCACCAGGGTTATTCATTATGATTAGTCCCTCTATGGTTGACCATTACACCAGATATTCAATAAAAAGCCTTCTCTTCGATTTACCACCACGAAGGTGAATTTTTTCATCCTTAAATTAACCCTCTTCTTTTATCCCTCCATGAACCACCTTGAAAAAAAAATTACAACAGAACTTTTTTGTATGCACCACTAGACTGATGCAAAATTTGACTTTTTCGCTCCACAATACTTAAACGATTCCAAATCGGATCCTGACTAACCTCTCAAAATTTGAACCCCTTTGGTGAGAAACTAAGATGGCACAAACCATTTGAAGTTTGTATGGGAATTACTATGGTAGAACCAAGATTTTTGTTCATGTCTATCTAATAATTCACCATATCGGTCTGCTTCAAAAGCTTTCAACTTTACTTGCAAGAAATTTTTTCCAGCTACAACTTTGGCGAAGACCACTTTTTGATTAAATGCAAGGATCGAAAGTTATCAATTGTTCAATGCGCTGATGTCTAATGATCATGCTCAATCAACTGCTCAGCAGGCAACATTGGTGTTTCTGGGGCGTTGAATAGGACAAAAAAATCATGGCTACTATGTCACACTGCAAAATACAGTGTTGCCTACAGAGCAGCTGCTTGATCATGTCATAAGTTTACCAATCTCTTAAATAATTAATAACTTTTTCCTGTCTCGTTTTACATAGAAACGGTCTTGTCGGAGACGAGCCAGCCAACAGCTGAAAGTCTCCTTAATAAAAATATAAAAAAAAAAGAAACGGTCTTGAGCAAAGTTGTAGCTGAGAAAATTTTCTTTAATAATGGCTATCGAACTGTTTCGCAGTTCAATATGGAAAAAGACTAGAAGGCAATGAACAAAAAGTTGAGATTTCCCATAGTAATTTACATGTAAACTTCAAATGGCTTGTGCGAAATCTGTTTCTAACCAAATGAGTTGTAACTTTGGGAGGCTAATCAGAACCCGATTTGAAACCATTCAAGCACTGTGGAGCGAAAAAGTCAAATTTTGCATCAGTCTAATGCACCACTGTGGTGCAATTTTTTGACCAAAAAATTTCATTGCAGTTTGTCCCTTCATGCACCTTTTTGGTGCAATTTTCACACCATCTCGAAGGAATTACAGTGCCCTTATAGTATGAAATAAAGTTATTTTACCTTCAAATCAAGTTATCAAGAAAACAAGTTATTTTATATCGTAATTTGGAAATGTGGAAATAAACATCTTATTTATAAAAGGAGGGGCAATTGCCCCACCCGGTGCACGCCAGTGATATCAGATCATCTTAATCTGTTATTGGTTTGATCGAAATAAGAGAAAAAATTTCAAAAATAATAATTGAAAAGCAACTGAATAATAGCATAATCAGTAGGAGAAGAATGCAGCACGGGCCAGAATGCTGCAATACCGCACGAGACTGAATGTGGAGCGATACAGACAAGCGCGGAACAGACAAAACTCGGTTTTCCGAAGGAAGAAGCGTCAGCAGGAAGACCGAGATCGCGAGGCGATGGAAAATCTGTACCGCATAAACGACACACGGAAGTTCTTCTAGATGCTAAATAGTTCACGCAAAGGCTACGTGCCGCAAGCCGATATGTGCAAGGACTTAGACGGTAACCTTCTCACGAACGAGAACGGAAGCAGTACTATGACGAGCACCTCAACGGTGATGCAGCAGCAAACAAAGGTGGCACGGCAACAGACCTTGGAGCACGCGCAGAAGACGACAGGCTGCCGGCCCCTGATATTCAAGAAGTTGAGAAGGAGATCGGTCGGCTGAAGAACAAAAAAATAACTGGTGTAGATCAACTAGGGTAAAATAGCCCATTTCCGGCCTATTAAGCATAACACGCACTTAGTCTTTCTTAATCTAGATCAGTTTAGCACCAAACGGAATGTTATTATTAATTATGGCTTCCAAATTTATTTGCCTTTCCGTACGTACCATAAGATTTGAAAACGAGAAACCAATCGTTGAGATATTGTCAAAAGTTCAACACTGCTTCTTGACGCTAAACTCGGCCTACGGATTCTAAACTCGGCCTAACGCATTGAAACGCAATTGAAACACCAATGAATTCACTTCGGCCTATCGTATGAAGATAAAAATTGATTCGGTCGGAGCGCTTCTTTTGTTTCTGGGAATAATGGGTGCAAACTTTCATACCACGCGTTCTTATTGACTTCGTTCGGTAACTTATAAACTAAAGTATCGTACCAAACGCATAATTGCCTTGTTAACTCTGAAATCATGGATTTATTTGAAGTTTTCTGCTCGATAGGCCCAAAATGGGCGATTAGGCTGAAGTAGTTCTCTACCCTACCAATAAGTGAGATTTTAAAATACGGTGGTCAAGCACTGGCTAGAGCGCTGCACTGGGTGATATCCAAGATTTGGGAGGAGGAGATATAGCCGGGGGAGTGGATGGAAGGTGTCTTATGCCCAATCTACAAAAAGGGCGACAAGTTGGATTGCTGCAACTACCGCGCGATCACACTGCTGAGGTACTCTCCCAAATTCTATGCCGCCGCCTGTCACCATTTGCAAGAGGGTTCGTGGGGCAATACCAGGCGGGATTCATGGGTGCCCGCGCTACCACGGACCGAATTTTCGTGATTCGGCAGCTTCTGCTCATCATTTGTTCATCGATTTCAAATCCGCATACGACACAATCGATCGAGATCAGCTATGGCAGATTATGCACGAGTACGGATTTCCGGATAAACTGACGCGATTGGTCAAGGTGACGATGGATCGAGTGATGTGCGCTGTTCGAGTATCGGGGACACTCTCGAGTCCCTTTGAATCTAGAAGGGGGTTACGGCAAGGTGATGGACTTTCGTGTCTGCTATTCAACATCGCGTTAGAAGGTGTGATAAGTAGAGCTGGGATTGACACGAGAGGAACGATCTTCAGGAATTCCATCCAGCTTCTTGGCTTCGCCGATGACATCGACTTGCCATCAACGCATCAAAGACAAAATACATGAAAGGAAGAGGTTCTAGGGAAGACAATGTTAGTCTCCCACCCCGAGTTCAGATTGACGGTGACGAAATCGAGGTGGCCGATAAGTTCTTGTATTTGGACTCACTGGTGACCGCTAAAAATGAAACCAGCAGAGGAATTCAAAGACGCATTATGGCAGGGAATCGTGCCTACTTTGGACTCCAGAGGACACTCCGGTCGAATAAAATTCGCCGCCGCACGAAGTTGACTATCTACAAGACGCTGATTAGACCGGTGGTCCTCTACGGACACGAGACCTGATGGAGGTTGATGTTTTCGAATGTAAGGTGTTGCGTGGAGGTGGTGAATGAACCACGAATTGCACCAGCTGCTGGGAGAACCATCCATCGTCCACATCGCAAAAATTGGGCGACTACGGTGGGCTGGGCACGTCGTAAGAATGCCGCACGACGACCCAGTGAAAATGGTTCTAGAAAGCGACCAAACAGGAACGAGAAGAAGAGGCGAACAGCGGGCAAGGTGGATCGACCAAGTAGAAGGCGAGCGGACCCTTCGCAGACTACGAAGCTGGCGAAGTGTGGCCATGGATCGAGTAGAGTGGAGATGACTTCTTCGGACAGCAGAGGACAACAAGGCCTTAGCCTGATTGGTAAGGTAAGGTAAGTTAGTTGTTGTAATATCAAACCAACAACAAAGTTGTTTGAGCTGCCGAAGATCGGACCAATAGCAAAATTAACTATTATAGAAAAATGAAGATTTCAAAAAGCATCAAACATGGTTTCAACGAGTCTTGAGCCTTAGCCAGTAGCGTGTATGTCGTTCAGCTTGATAAGTGTAACAAACAGGAAAACGGGCCAACAGTTTATTGATTGTCTGCCGTTCAGTTATAAAAATAAAGGAATCTTGGGGAGACGTTGACGGGTACACGACGTTAGGCATACGGACGATAGGCAAAATGTACGATAGGCATAATGGGCGTTAGGCATAATGGACGTTAGGCATAATGGACGTTAGGCATAATCTACCCGATGAATTCTAAACGGACGATAATGGGGACCTCATATTGATTGCTGACATCGGTGGCAATAATGAAAGAGCCTTAAAAGCGACGTCTTGGACAGGCATAGTAATGGGTTGCAGATGGTACGATTGACACAGTTTCTTGTTTGTTTCGGCAACTCGTCACTGTTCATGGAAGTATCACTGCCTCACATCAGCAGACGGTTCCGCTAATTTTCATTCAACAGACAACAAAAACAGAATCATTGTATCGAAAAGTATGGGAGTAAATCCTGGAAGCAGCAGGTATTTTTGACGTAGGACTACGTCTGTGATTTCTATATATGACGGTCCACTTTGTGAAACCCAAAAATGGAACATGTTATAAAATTATGAAAGATTTTGAACGTTAATAACTCAGCTGCCCTTGGACCAATTTCAATAATTTTATCACCAATCGATCAGATATATTTAAGGTTTAATTATTTTTCAAAATGTCACCTTTGAAAATTGAACGAATGTCCATCCGGTCTCACCAAACGGTTTTTACTCAATCACCGCGTGGTGAGTGGTGATGTGCTCCAGCACACAACGAAAGGCTCCCCGCAAGCAGCTAGCTACCAAGCTGGCCTCAACCGCTGTTGGATTCAGTTCCAATCAACGTGTGTGATGGTGTGCGGTCGTCGGCATCAGCTGCAGCAGCAGCAGTGCTTCGGCACGTGGCGTTGAACATTGTTCTCCAGTACACAACGAAAGGCTTCCTGCAAGCAGTGAGCTGCAGCCCACATGAGCATCCATAGAAGGAGGAAGAAACCGTACCGCTATTTGATCGGAATAAGTAGCTTTTCCAGAGTCGCTGTTGGCCATACGCCAATCGATAGGAATGTTTTCTACGAATCCTCTAAAATTAAGACCTTATAATTTTCCAAATTGTCACTATTGTAAATTGCACGAACGTGCAACAGTTGCAATTATAATTAAAATGATCACCGATTGTCTGCGAAAAGCGATTTCCCTAACACAGATTTCAAAATTGAATTCCATCCGGTCTCACCAAACGCTGTTTAATCAATCACCGCGTGGTGAGTGGTGGTGTTCTCCAGTTCACAACGAAAGGCTGCACATGAGCATCCATAGAAGGAGGATGAAGCTGCACCGCTATTGATCGGAATCAGTAGCTCTTCGAAAGTTGCAGGGCTGTTACAACAGGCGCGGATTTCGTGGATTTTTTTTTCCTTGATTTGTTTTTCCGTTGATCTTGTTTTCCATGCTGAGCACCAATGCTACCGACGCCAGGAAGGCAGCTCTCACACCTGGACCCTACATATCGACCCATCAACTCATGAACCGGGGACCAACGGCTTTACTTCCCTTGATCAAAGATGTTAATAGAGATGAACCAGCCTAAGGCTGAAAGTCTCGTTAATAAAGGAAAAAAAAAAAGTAGAAGGGTCTGTGCCTAGGGGCACGAACGGAAGCTTGACGTAGGACCGCTAGTGGACGGAAAAAATGTGAACATTTAGTTCTTTTAATTGATCAATCATTAATTATCTTAACTCTTTCCGTTTTTATTTGTAAGTGTATCAAATTTGTAGTATTTATTTCAAAGAGAAAGTTGATGAAGAGAATCCAAGGGACTGTCAACTTGAGTATTTTCGATTCATCTACTCGACTTTAAAAGGTGTATTTTGAATTTTTTGTTATTTATGATTTTTTAAGTTTTGTGCATTTTGGTATTGAATTGTATTCAATTCACCCCTCACAGGATTTCCTTCCGAATTATATGAATGGGCGGAGCGGAAAGTATCGTTTGTGCAAAATATGTAAAAAAGGAGAGACTTCGAGAGATTGAACTCGTGAGAACTAATTTTCTCACAAATTTGATTTTATTGGCTTTCTGGGGACTGAATATACACCCAAAGCGAATTATTCCCACTTCTCTAAAATTCTATATGGATTTTTAACACTTCCTACCAGCGTGTTCTGGAAAATGGTCGGACGATGATTAATCTTACCAATACATTCGGGCCTACAATTCCACACCTTCTATAGAGACCAGGTTGAGCCTTGATAGCAAGCTGCTTGCGGGAACTGATGACCTTGACAAGTGTCCAAATAATACTCTTAACAATTTTATGGTGGTCCTGAAAAGGACCGTTTTGTAGTGATGGTCGAGAAATGCTGAGCTGAGCACAATGAGCTACTCATTCCGATCCTAGCCTAGCGGTGGGACTTCTTCTTCCTTCTCTATGGTTGCTCATATGAGCTCTGCAGCTCGCTGCTTGCAGGCAGCCTTTCGTTGTTGTTGTTGTTGTTGAAAGCACTCCTACTGCTGCTGCTGCTGCTACTACTGCTGCTGGTGGACTAGACACCACCACTTACGGTGATTGAATGAGCACCGTTCAGTGGGACCGCATCGAATTCGATTTTTAAGTCTGTGTTAGGGAATGCGCTGTTTTCAGACATGCGGTGATAATTTTGATCACCATTGCAACAGTTGGACATTTGGTATTTTTCAATAGTGACCTATTGAAAATTAACTAAGTGTTCATTTTAGCAGATTGGTAGATAAATTTCCAATCGTTTGGCTTGTTTAGAATTAAAATCTATCTGCTATTGGTCGAAACCTGACCTATTTTCGTAATGCTGTGCATTTTATTTTATTTTTCAAATTGCGTGGATTCTATAGATCCTGTGGAGATCTATCTAGCCCTGATGTATGTGTTGGTAGAGGGAAAAATGTAAACTTTGCGGGAGACGATGTCTTAACACTCGAAAGCAATTTTGTGAAATATTAAATAAAACAAATCCTAGCTAGTTCTGCATGATGATTTTGTTTGATTTTATTTATTTGTGAAGTCTCCGGGAAATACCCGCTGGCGATTTGTTTTTTATGATAACTCCTTACTTGAAAACAGGCAAAAACTCACAAACAGGCTGCTGTTTCATGGTATACAGTGTGATAATTCAATAATCAATAAATTATCTCAACATTTAGTGCCAAACCATTCATAAATTTTAGTAACATACAAAAAATTCTATAATCCACATTAAATTTCATATGTAAGCGCCGATTGAAACAATCTTTTCGACGTCACTATAAGGGTGATTGATTAAACGAAAGAAACGAATCATGCGGAATGAAAGCCGAGGAAAAACTTATTGCACCAATATATTCAGGCCTACAATTCCACACCTTCTATAGACAGGCTGAGCCTTGATAGCTAGCTGCTTGCGGGAACTGATGACCTTGACCAATGTCCAAATAATACTCTTTAACAAATTTTTGGTGGCCCTGAAAAGGACCGTTTTGTAGTGATGGTTGAGTAATTCTGAGCTGGGTGTTAAACACGGATGAGGCTGTCGAGTTGTATGTCATTTGGAGCGAGGGTGACACGCATGGCATAGATGACCGACCCGCAGCGACTCACGAAGAGCTGCGGGTCGGTTCTTCCTCCTTTGATGGTTGCTTATGTGGGCTCTGCAGCTCGCTGCTTGCAGGCAGCCTTTCGTTGTTACTGGAGAACAATTTTCAACGCCACACGCCGAAAGCACTGCTACTGCTGCTACTAATTTCGACGACCGAACACCACCGTGGTGTGGTCGTTGGGAGCGTGTGGTTCTGAGTATGGCTATGAGTGTGCAAAATATTACGCAATTCCATCCTCCTTATTAGCACGCGCCCGAGGATCGAAGGCGAATGCCTCTTCGACTTGTTTCGTCTACTTACTACTCTCTGACGACTGTGCTGGGGAAGCAGCATATGCATGTAGGTAATTGGTGGATTTGTTAGTTAATTCGACGCTTTTGGACAATGCTGAACAGTTACTAGTTTTTAATAGTTTCTTATTGAAAATCAACATTCGGAAGCATTGTTATCGATGCGTAGCCATATTTTTGATCGATTGGTGATAAAATTATTGAAATTGGACCAGGGGCAGCTGAGTTATTAACGTTCAAAATCTTTCTTAATTTGTTACATGTTCCATTTTCGGATTTCACAAAGTGTACCCCCATGTAGAAATCAAAAACGTAGTCCTACGTCAAAATTTCAAAGTTTACAAACGATACGCCTTTAGCTTTGTCGGTAAAGGCGGAGCTACAAAGCAAGTCCATGCTGGAGGCGACTGAGTTCGATTCCCGTCCGGTCTATTAATTTTTCGGGTTGGAAAATTTCACTTTTTTCTTGGGCATAGGATGGTACAGGTATAGAAAGTTCTCAATTAAAATGTGAAAGTACTTTAATGAACACTACCCAGACAACCAGAAGTCGTATACCAATGTACAGACAGTATCGTAAATTGCTACAGTTTAAGTCAAAATCGCATATTAGAATGGCATACCTCGCATTATGTTTAAGTTAAATCGTATAGAATGCAAATTTCCGACTTATATGCGATGACTCATTTTTCCGTCGTACTGTATCACAAATTCAATCGGATTACATCGTAAGACTTTTCAAAATGGATTTGTTATTACAGATCAAATCGCATATGATGTTAAATCAACTCGTTTAAAATTAAACAAAAATATGCACGCATATGGCCTCCACTTTTGTACGTATAAGCCATTTCTTTGCATTCTATACGACTTGTTTGTTTGTATATATGTTTGTATATCACGAAAACAACTTTGAATATACGTGCATTCTGGTTGTCTGGGTAAGTTGAGAGCAGGCAAAAATCTAATGTGCTATAAGCAATAAGTTTGAAATGCCATGTAGTATAGTATACAAATGCTATTTTTAGGCAATGAAAACAGTTTTTTGTTGTCTCAGATTAGTATTTGAAGTCGTGGATTTCTTTTGAGAAATCACGGATCTCGCGGATCTAATTTTTATAAATCTTGTAGCAGCAGTGGAGTTGCTGTGGGCCATCTTTGTCGAGCGCTTCATACTAAAGAGCATAAGTAGAGAGAACTCCGCTCAAATTCCTATTCCCACACAAAACACAAGCCTCTGCTGCAGTTAACAAATAACATTTATTATATAAGACCACGTAGTCCTGCGTCACCATTACGTTCAACCCCATAGGGCTGTCCTTTGTAGTTTTTTTTTGTTATTGAATGGAAAACCACAGAATTCATAATCATTTCAAAAAATTCTTCCTGTGACATCACATTGAAAACTATTTCTGCTATCAGTGGGAGCAAACTGAAAACTCAATTTGATATCAATTTTTCCTGTTGATAACAAAACAAGTATTCAATTTGATATTATGCTAATGCAATGAAAACAAACACGCAACAACATATATTTGAAGAGAAAATGTATTTACAGCAAAATGAAAACAAAATTTGTCAATTGCATAATCTGAAATCAAATTAGGATTTCAATTTGATGTTGATATCAGAACTTGATTTCAATTTGCTGTCATTTTGATACTGGACTTTGCTCGGGAAGTAACTTACTAGTACTTACCACGTAACCTCTAGTAACTCCATAGTAGAATTATGTTTAAATTTATTTTAACAATGCTAGGTATCAAATTATATTTATATTTTACTCGCAGTTTCCAATATCCTTAAAAGAACCAGCCCAAAATGAAAAAAAAATATTTAAAATGAAAATCCAACACTACTAAATCAAAATGTAGCTAGAAATTCGGACAGATGACAATTTATTGTTCCAGTTTCTGTGAATCGGTAACATGCCCAAGTCATGGACAATACAAACAATAATGGAAGAATTTAACACAGTAAGGTACCTCACAACAGCAGCTAAGGAATTGTTTCAAACTGATGGTGCACATTGAGCTGTTTACAAAAAAATGGGAGATGGTTTGAAGTATGAAACGAAAGAGCTTATTTTTAGTTTATTTTTTTTCAGAAGTTAGTTGCGTACCAAACTAATGAACCGAATGCGTAAAAAGACATGTTGGGCAAATACAAACAACTGTGCAAAGTTTCGACTTGATCGTTAAAGGTTGATCAAAAATTTAAAAAAATATAATCGTTATTTGAAATGGAATCGTTCACTTATGCGTAACTTTTGACCTTTATGAATGAGCTAGATGTTAATTGCATCAATATAGAAATGGGTGGGTGTAAAAATAATTACGTTATACACTGAAACCTCCATTTACGAACCAAAACGGACGCCATTTGGAAATTCTGTCAAATACCCCACAATATGGGTATTTTTGGAATCGGAGTGATGTGTAGGGACCGGAAATCGATATCTGACGCCATTTTGAAATCCAAGATGGCGGTTTCCGGTAACAGAAAAACTTCGAAATTCTGTGTAAGAACTGGAAATTTATGTCTGACGCCATTTTGAAATCCAAGATGGCGGCTTCCGGTTACATAAAAACAGAAAAAATAATGTTAAATAACCCACAATATGGGTATCTTAAGAATCAGGGTGACGTTTAGGGACCAGAAATCGATGTCTGACGCCATTTTGAAATCCAAGATGGTGGGTTCCGGCTACAGGAAAACAGAAAAATACCGTTAAATACACAACAATATGGATATTTTTGGAATCGGAGTGACCTGTGAGAACCGAGAATCCATGTCTGACGCCATTTAGAAATCCAAGATGTTGACATCCGGTTACAGAAACACTGGGAAATACTGTCAAATACCCCACAATATGGATTTTTTGGAATCGGGGTGACTTATTAGGACTGAAAACCCATGTCTGACGCCATTGTGAAATTCAATTTGGCGACTTCCGCTTGCATATAGACATTAAAATAATGTAAAATAACCTACAATATGGGTATCTTAAGAATCGGGGTGACGTGGTGGCATTTGCCAATTTTTCTGTAACCTGAAGCCGCCATCTTGGATTTCGAAATGGCGTCAGACATTGATTTCTGGTCCCTAAACGTCACTCCGATTTCAAAAATACCCATATTGTGGGGTATTTGGCAGAATTTTCAAGTTTTTATGCAACCGGAAGTCGCCATATTGGATTTCAAAATGGTGTCAGTTATTGATTTCCGGTCCCTACACGTCACCCTGATTCCAAAAATACCCATATTGTGGGGTATATGACAGAATTTCCAAGTTTTTATGCAACCGGAAGCCGCCATCTTGGATTTTAAAATGGCGTCCGACATCGATATCCGGTCCCTACACGTTACTTCGATTCCAAAAATACCCATATTGTGGGGTATTTGGCAGAATATCCAAGTTTTTATGTAACCGGAAGCCGCCATCTTGGATTTCAAAATGGCGACAGATATCGATTTCCGGTCCCTACACGTCACTCCAATTCCAACAATACTTATATTGTGGGGTATTTCACAGTATATCCCAGTTTCCCAAAATCAAAAAAAAAACTCGTTATTTGGAATTTACTTCGTAAAAAGAAAACTCGTTATTTGGGATTTAATTCGTAAAAAGAGGGACGTAAATTGAATACTGCGTAAAAAAAGACTTCGTAAACGGAGGTTTCAGTGTACTATCACGTTTCATAGTGTGTAGCTTAGAGAAAAAAAAAACAGTAGATGGAATAATCCTTTTGAAAATTAAAGTTTTAAATTATCTTATCCCTTAAAACAAAGATTTTACCACATAAAAGCATTGAACATACCCCATCTATTCCAAACACTCGGCTTCCCTCCCATCCAATGAAGGCCCATAAATGAAGCTTGTTTGGTTCAAATGAAAGTCAAAACAAATGATTAGCCCCGTTCGCCTTCACCGCAAGCCACCATCCAAAAGCAAGGCCAATTATCGCATACTACTAGTACCGTGAGTGCGTGTGTGTGTCTTTGATATTGTTCGGAGAGTCATATTTTACGGCTAATATATGCCCAAATGTGTTCAAGTGTAAGCATACTAACCCTCAACGGAGACGCAACTCCTTACCGTTTGTGTAGGTAGAATACAGTGCGACTTTGTGGTTTCGTCGGCACTACACTGCTGGTAGCTACTCTTGAGATGGAATCATGTTCGCCGTCGATGGGTACGTACACGTTTAAATTAATTTAATCGAAGGCGACCGGAAGCTACGGTGAAGGGGTGCAGGTTCTAAAGGGTTCATTTCATTTGACTCTCCCCTCTCCGCCACAGCTTCATACGTCCTATCGTTGGTGCCATGTCGTCGGTATATTGATACTCGGTAGGCACTTTCGAGAATCGCCTCCCCCTTGTTTTTGCGAGCTGTCTGAACAAAGCAAGGAAATTGAATTGATGCTTTCATGCGTACCGACTGTTACTTTTCTTCCTCGTGTTTGGTTGGTTCTGCGTAACACCGTTTTTGAATAGATCTCTGTTTGTAGAAGATTTTGTTTTTAAGTGAAGATTATCCCTACGAAGTCAGCGACTTGCTACATCTATTCCAAAACACCCCTTGAATTAGCCTCAAATTAATGATTGTCACAATTATCACCACTCACTTAATCAACTGTCAAAATACTTGTTCTTGTGACAATGCTTATTACAATTAGGGACTAATATTGTCGCAGCAGAAACAAGATTCGCAACAATTAGCATTCTAATTTATTCTTCCGAGGATTGAATCGTTTCATTTGTTGACTTGTGACGTATGATTCTATGTCTCAACTTTTTTTAATTTTGATTTACTTTCTTCGAATGCCCTCCGAATACATTAAACTCCATAAATTCCGTCGCTCATAACATTACCGCACTTACAACGGACTCAACTTTGCCGGATTCAAGACCATCATTGTCGCCGTTGATGTGCAAATCGGAGGCTCAGAAATGTCGCAGACAATAACAAAACATAACCTCAACTCGTTTCTGATTCCGCCGCTCATCGTCGTCGTCGTCGTTCATCAACGGGTCTTCTTCTACCGGTTGACATGTTAAACAAATTACACTTTCAGTTGTTGTGTGAGCCTTGAGAACAAGAACAACAATATGCAAGGCACATTTTCCAGAGAGTGCAGAGCAAATCATGGAAACAATTGGGGAAAATTGTACCGTACTTTGGCGGCAGCAGCAGCAGGACCAGCATGAGGAAGGGGTTCGAACTTGTTCGCTCGGAGTGACACTCCGGCATTCCTTCAAGGCCTGACTGCTAGCAGGCGAGCGAAGCCGACATGTATCCTTGCTGAGGAAGCACAGCCTCGGAGAGCAACGAGCAGCAGACCTGGAGGAAATTTACATTTTGACAAATGACAAGCAAGATGCAAATCCTAATGATATAGTTAGCCCCTGACAGGCTGTCAATTAATCGTCCTCAATTTACTCTCTTTCCGGTGGTGTGTGTGGTAGTGGATGTTGTTTCTGGTGGGATAGTGGCAGCAGCAGCAGCCGTGCAGGCCTGATTGTATTTGCTATCGTCGTCATTGCTGTTGTTGCCGTTGTGCAAGCTTCTAAATGTCCTGTATTATTCAGAGGATGTTATCGTCTGAAGGACATCGTCGTTGATGTTAGTTGTAATGTTCGATTGGAACGTTGTAGAAGAAATAAGGTTTCGGTGGGAATCAATTACTGTAATGTCCATCCTGGGGCAACATTGTGCAACCAAGACGAAACGACTTCTTCATACAAGCGGTCATAGGAAAACCGCTTCGTTTCGACTTCCCCAATGAGGCCCCTGGCTTTGAGGGATATAAATTATTAAATAAATAAACTCCATGATTGAAACATATGTTTGCTTCATGCCTGATAGAGTTTTACTGTTTATGACAATGTTTTGCAACTTTGGTAAAACAATTATCACTGTCCAAAATTCCTACAAATTAGTGCTGGGTATCGCCCTGCCTTCTTAATTCGTATACTTATGTAGCTCTTGGTAACACCCTCTGACACTACCTGGCAGCAAGGTATGGGAAAATGTCGACTTCCTTCACTGCTTGCCCTGCATGCTATCGCAGATTTGGAAGAGTTTTTCGTGTTGACATCCAACGATTTAGTCTGGCTGACATTGATGATAAGACCCGCTGCAGAGTAGCGTTCGCCTAGGTCGTTAAGCTTACTCTGCATATCAGAGCGGTGGGCTAGTAAAGCAATGTCATCAGAAGTCATTGAGATGCTGCATCGTAATTGACTGCCACGGCTTTGTACACCGTCAATTTCACCTACCTGTCGGTTTCGATGAGAAACAGTACCGGAGACAGTATACATACGTGCAACGCTCCGCTGAGCTGGGCTCTGCACATCAAATCCTCCTATTATGCATCGTTCAGGTTATAGATATTATCCGAGACACCCTTGCACTTAAGGGTGCCCATCAGATACTCGTGCTTGAGCTTTTTCGTAAGCAATGAATACCATTTTCAGGGACTCTTGGTATTCGTAGCCCTGCTCCATGATGATACGGAGCCTGGCTTTATGGTCCATTCAATATCTTCCGGCAAGGAATCCTGCCTACTGCCGTTAGAAAGTCACTTTATTCGCTCTCGCAGTTTTCCCACCGTCAATGAACAACATAATGATCTTTCGAATGGAATTAAAAGCGTGAAAATTGCTTTGCTCCTTTTAGAGATATTGACAATTAAAAAATGCCAGGTTTTTTAAGTAAATCGCCTTTAACTTTCCAATAAAAAAAGATAGCAACTTGGTTGCTTCAGCAAAAATATTTGTCATTGAAAGTTCTAAAAGTGTCTAGAACATTTATTTTACTAAGGCTTTTACTCGAAAAAAAATGCACCATTTTTATCCGTGTGTAACTTTTTTTTTATCCGTGGGTAAAAATTGATGAAAATCTGGGTATAACTAGTTTAGAGTGAATTGTTTACATGTGAAAAATTTCATATCAATCGGTTCAGTGGTTATTGAGATGTCATCGAAACAAGAAGAAAATCGCCGGAGAATTTAGCACGCCGTCATAGAAAATCCGACTGCGACCATGAGATGGATCGGAAGGCAACTGGGAATCACCCATACAACTGTGTCTCGGGTGGTAAAATCTTTAAGGAATCCAAAACGACCGAGCGGCGTGGAAAAGTGGAAGAAAATCGAAGACAGCTGACCCTGTGAAGGCCCGGAAGGTGTTGGATTATTTCAAGCGTAATCTGAACCTTTCGATTCGCGACGCGGCTCTGAAGGCAAAGTGTTCCGCCTGGTTCGTTCAGCGGTGCCTTCCGGACCTTGAATACACGAGCTGGGCTTTGTGTATTCAAGGTCCGGAAGGCACCGAACCGGCGTGATCAACAAAACACGGCGGCCAATCCCCGCGCAAGGAAGCTGAATCGAGAGTGGTTAACGAAACCGATGTGTGTGGTTATGGATGACGAAACCTACATCAAGGCAGACGCAAAGCAGATACCGGGGCTGGAGTTCTACGGTGCCAAATCACGGTTTGATGTTCCGGAAGACATAAGGAAGAAGAAAGTGGACAAATTCGCTTAAAAATATTTGCTCCGGCAGGCCATATGCCAATGCGGTAAACTGAGTAAACCGTACATCACAATGGGTACCATTAACAGCGAAATTTACCGCACCGAGTGCCTCCAGAACCGTCTGTTGCCCTTCCTGCGGTCCCACGGCGGTGAGACATTATTTTGGCCGGACCTGGCATCATGCCATTACGCGCGATCGACGTTGGATTGGTACAGAGACAATAACGTAATGTACCAAAAACCGCCAACCCCCCTCAATTCATTCGTCCGGTGGAAATATTTTGGGCCATAATGAAGGCCAAAGTTCGAAAATCGTCCAAGGTGTTTAAGAACGAGCTGGATTGATTGATTGATTGATTAATCTTTATTTAGGAGGCTTTCAGCCAGAGGCTGGTTCGCCTCCACGAACGAGCTGGAGTTGAAGAAAGAATGGATGAAAGTGACCAAAAAGGTCGGCTCCACCATTGCACAAAATGTAATGAGGGGTCTTAAGGGAAAGGTGCGGGCTTTCAGCGATGGAAAGGAAATTGAATAAAGTAATTATGCCGAAACATAATCCATATGTATTTGTTCATTCCCTGAAAGTTTCAAGAAAATCCGACAACACTTTTGTCTGGTGCATTTTTTTCGAGTACAGGCCTTAGAAATGAACGTATGAAAAGATATTCATAGAAAAATCATAACTCATGAACCATAAGAGATGGAAGTTTGATGTCTTGAGCAAAAGTGCCGAAAATTGATTGTTCTTCAACTTTCTAGAACATTGCATTGGTCTATCTTAAATAATAAAAAAGTTCACATTTTCAATTCACCAATTTTATGGACCACCCTAATTTCACTAACATGAAAAAATTTGCCAAAAATATGAATAAACTTTCCGAAAGACACCATATGCCTAAAACCAACGGTTTTAGCGCAAACATTTTTGTCTTCCTAAACACGGCTTTGGGACCATTGTGCATTGTTAAGATATTGTTAAAAATCTAGCACTGCTTCTCGATTCCAAATTCATCCTACGAGTTTCAATTTCATCCAAACGCATTGAAACGCATATGGATATTCTTCGTCCTACGGATGAAGGTAGAAAAAGCGAGTTCGCTAGGAGCGCTTCTTTTGATTTGAGAACAATGAGTGTAAATATTCCCACAAAACGCTGTAGCTTGTGAAGTAACGCATCGATACAAACGTATTACTGATTTGTGCACGGTTAAATCATTGATTATACTGATGTTTTCTGCTTGTTAGAACGGAAATAGACGACTACAATGAAGTAGCGCTCTACCCTACTATCCGGATCAGCCAATCCGAACACATAAAGCAACCAAAGATAAAGACAAAACGCTTGCTACTACTACCACGATAAGCTTTCTCTGTAATATAGCTTGATCGGAGTTGTAGAAGGATAATGATATCTTGTTCGCCTGCTTTGTTGCAATATATACGGTTGAGGACATAGCTTGATTGGAATCGAGAAAATACATACCAAAAACTCCCATTAACACACGTGTATCATCTTCGGCTTAACTTCGTGAAGCACCTTGCCCGCCATTTGGTCGTTTTGTTCTATCGGCCCGAGACAACTTTTCATGAAAAAAGGGAAGAAGATGATATCAATATTGCTTTCCATTATCATTGGTTAAGCGCCCATTACACTTATCAATATTTTGACAATAAATTGACATACTGACGATTTTATTGAAAAGAAGAAATTGATGACGATGATTGATGACAATTATTGACGAAAAGCTGATTTTCACTTCACTTTGTCAATACTCAGAATGCATTGACAAAATACCTTCAATTTCCCCTTCAAAATCCGAATATTGACAACAAGCATAGCAAAACGTTAGAACGTTGTTCTCAATATTACTTGTCTCAATTTCCCCACACAAGAAACATGGATCAGCAAAAGAAAGTGTGATTAGCGTTATGCTTAGTGTTCTAAATGCACTTCCACAGTTATTAATTGAGAGCTTTCGATGCCAATACCGATGCATGAATTTGTAAATTGTGTGGCAAGCACAATGATCCTCGATGCCCAGGGTAGTCGAGCAGATTTCCTATTGAACCGTGTAATGAGCGCTTAAGCGTGTTGTCATTCGTGTTGTCAATATTTATGTATTGATAATATTGTAAGGAAAATTGACAATACGATGTTTGTCAATACATTGACATGTGTAATGGGCGCTTTATGATCGCTTGTCATTTTTAGATATTTTTAATTCCTTGATCTGGATAGAAAAATGATGAAAAATACGCATCATATTTCTGTTGTTCATTAATTTATTTGATATGGCTCAATCGAATTAACATCACAGAGCCGAAGAATCATGTTCACTATACATCTCAATACATCTTAAAAGTATAGTGAAAAGGTACAACACAATAAACACTTTATCTACCGCTATCCAATAAGCACTGGCGTGCACAGGATGGGGCCAGGTGACAGACAAAATTTTGATATAAAATAGCTTGATCTCTTGAAAACTTGATTTGAAGGTAAAACAACTTCATTTCATAATATAAGGGAACTGAAAACTTTTTTTGCGTCAATTCCTTTGAGATGGTGCCTGAAAATTTCACCACAAAGGTGCATGAAGGGACGAACTTCAATGAAATTTGTTGGTCAAAAAATTGTACCACAATGGTGCATACAAAAAATTTCTTGTGTGATTTTTGTTTTTCAAGGTGGTTCATGGAGGGTTAAAAGAAGAGGGTGAATTTAAGGTTTAAAAATTCACCTTCGTGGTGGTACATCGAAGAAAAAGGTTTTTATTGAATATTTCTAGTGACTAATCAAAATGAATAACTATGGTGGAAAAATTGAATCACGCTAAAAATTTGGAGGTGCACATTTAACTGAAAATTTCAGGTGGAAAGTTTGCAACACTGTGGTGAATGTAGAAACATTCAAATTTGCATTGAAAATTGCACCACAAAGGTTCATGGTGAAACAAACTTCACTGACAATTTTTGGTGCACCGTTCTGGTGAATGGAGGATGCTTTATTGAAAATTTCTGGTGCAAAATTTGCATCGCTCTGATAATTGAAATGAACAGAAAATTTCTGGTGGAAAACTTGCACTGGTCTGGTAGATGAAGGCCCAAGCTTTATTTTTAATTAAACTATATTGAAAATTTTGTGGTGGAAAATCTGCACAGTTCTGGTGAACGGATGGGCAAGCTTTTCGGAAAAATTTTGGTCATAAATTTGCATCTTTCTGCTGAATAGAGAAACACACTTTAATAATAATTCCTGGTGTAAAATTTGCACCAATCTGATGATTGGGGGAAAGCTGCTTTACTGAAAATTTATGATTTTTTTTTTTCCTTTGGTTTGTTTTTTTCCGTCGATCTTGTTTTCCGTGCTGAGCACCAATGCTACTGACGTGCCAGGAAGGCAGCTCCCACACCTGGACCCTACCTATCGACCCATCAACTCATGAACCGGGGACCAACGGCTTTACTTCCCATCCGAAGGAAGGCGTGATCAGAGATGTTATGCCTCAGAACATCCCGGCGGCGCCGACTGGGATTGAACCCAGGCCTGCTGGGGTGAGAGGTAATCACGCTTACCACTACACCACCGGCGCCGTTGAAAATTTATGATGAAAAATCTGAAAATAGGGGCAAACTTTATTTGGTGGAAAACCTGCAACATTCTGAGGATAGGAGAAGCAAGTTACATTGAAAATGTCTGGTGGAAAATTGAATAAGGAAATCTGCACCAATCAGAAGATTGGAAAATCAATTTTTTTTTTTGAACATAAACGGTGAAAAATTTGCATCGTTCTGGTCAATTGAAATTTTCTGGTGTAAAATTTTCTAGGGGCAAGTTGGTATTGAAAATTTCTGGTTTAAGATTTGCAATAATCTGCTGCATGGAGGGGCAAGCTGAATTGAAAATTCCTGATGTAAAAGTTTCACAGTTCTGGTGAATGGAGGGGCAAGCTTTATTGAACATTTCTGGTAGAACGTTTTGGTGAGTGGACAAACAACTTTAACTTGACGTCCGAGAAGAACCTCAAGAGTATTGAATTTCCATTTTTCCAAAAGAAAAAATTTCTGGGGATAACTCCATAAAAATTCTGCGAATAATTTTTAGTGAATCCTGCAGATAGTTCCAAGATAATTTCGAAAAGAATACCGAGAAAATCAAATTTTGAGTGAAATTCCCATTGGATTTTAAGCAAAATTTCAAGCGAAGTCCAGGGATAATTTCTGAAACTCTAAAGGAATTTCAATTCCAATGTGTTCTGAGAAAAAAACCATGAAGAGTTCTAAATATAATTCCAGTGGATTTCTGAGAAGAATTTCAAAAGAGCTCTTAGGAGAGTTCTTAAAAAAGTCCGAGAAGAACCTCAAGTTTATTGAATTCTGAGGAGAGTTCCAAAGAAGACTAACTAACTCATTTTTCCCTTGCTTCAAGATCATCCTCGGTGGACAAAGCCGAGTCTTGTCACTATCAACAAGGCATAAAAAGTAACAAGGACTAAGATGTGTTCCTTGGATTACTGAAAAATCCTGTTCCCCTAGTTTGAAGTAGTCAAGACTAGAAATCGGTGGTAGATCTTACATCCCGTAACGTACCACGAAAAGGTGCTCTGCCCACGTTACGGGGGCATAGATACACAGATAGTTCCAAGATAATTGCTAAAAAAATACCGAGAGAAAAGTTTCAAGGGAGCTCATTCCAGGAATAATTCTGGATAATACTGAGGAAATTCTTCTGAAACTCTGAGGAAATTTCAGTTCCAAAGTGTTCTGAGTAAAAGTCAAGAATAATTCTAAAAATAATTCCAGAGGATTGCTAGCAGAATTCATCAGTGCCAAGTTATCTACAAGATCAAGAGCAATATACTGTTTGTTTACTGCTGTGTGCACTGTTTAAATCTTGTACTTGTTGACGCAGTGTGCATGCGAAAGAAGAATGCGATTCTTATTGGTCATTCATGTTGGTTTGTCGGTGCTATCACCACCATATGACGTGACTTCAGCTGAATCCAACCACCAAGGCAGCAAATGTATCATTTCGGTTAAAGTCCTACTATCAAAACCATTTAACGAACCGATCATCATCGACATCGTCGATGAGATTAAATTGCCAGCTGAAAGCAGTTTGCATTGAAGAAGATGAACCACCATCGGAGCAAACCAAAAATAAAATTAGCTAAATTGAACAGTAGCGAAACAGTGGTGGGTGGACAGCACCATCCACCACACACTTTGGAGTACTCCTCATTCCCAGATTAAATGCACCATAGAAAAATTGCCCCTCCTTAACAAGATTCCTGCGCACGCTAGTGCCAATAAGCCTTCTCCATCAGAATGGGAACCGCTTCCAGTGGTTTCGTTGTATGGCAATATTGCCAACGGGGGGCAAAGCGCTTCTATTGCAGCAATGGACGCAACACGTGGTCAGCACTCACACACTGATCACGAAACGGTTGCTTTCCAAAGTCGATGACGACCGAAAGAACTGCTGATAAAGAACAATGAGGAGGACCACACAATGATTGCTGCCGAGTAAACAGGCGATCGCGTGACACACAACGATAGTGGCCTGCTTCTGTCGACAGCCAAGTGAACACTGACATCATATTTCTATCCGCATAAATTTTACTTGGATATTATCCGCATATACATAAAAGGGGATAGCGATAGATTTCGTTTATTTATATTCACTGGATAGGTCTATGCGGGTAGTTAAATTATCCATGCTTATCCGAATAATTCATTAATATTATTATTAAAAGCAAACAATGAAATTATAAATATAACAAAACGGTCTACATATGATTGACAACAATCAATAAAAACAAATAAAATCCATAAAAAATTGAAACCAGATTCTGAGATGAATACCAAAAGAATCGTGAGCAGTTCTTTTAAAGACAAAAAAAACGTGAGCAGTTCTTTTATGGACAAAATCTAATGAGCACTTCGATCTTCCCCAAAAGTATTCTTGAGCCATTTTTCGAAGGCCCAATAGGACCAGGAAGATGGGATAATACAAGGTTATTCATAAAACTTGTAACAATCTCCTATTTGGTTGGTGAATTGTCGAACACTTCTTCAAAGTATAGTAGCAATTAAAGTCAAAATAGCAGTGTTAATGCCTGTGACGGTACCACGACAGAGAGAAGTGGTTCCCGTTCAATACTCTTTGCAGGCCGGCTAGCCCCTCACAGCAATTAAGGTGCTACCGATGGCCGGGAATGAAATGAAAATGACTTCCTTCGCAAGAAACTCAATCAGGTACGAAGTGATCACGCAAGATGGTCTTGCCACTCAATGGTATAATGTGCATGTCATTAGTGCTTAATTCTACTCTACATACATACGCTAGTCTTCTTTGCACCACGTATCGTTGGGGGCCCCGTACTGCTGCTGCAACTGCATCACGGCTACCGAAGTCACTCGTTCCCTGCCGGCTGTCGCGCGATTGGGTGTGGGTGTCGCACTACAGCACTGTGACGTCGCGTAGGCGAGCACTTTCGCCCCGCCAGATGTCGCACGACAACGTCGTGTCCCTACTTCACAGTCGACTCCGGCTAACTTGTCGCACGACTTCTCGGATGTCGCACAACCGCTCGGTCCCGATCGACAACTGCTACAATGCACTATTGACGGTGCACCGCGATCACCAACAATACGTGGTAGCTTATCGCTCTCCTCGGTTCTTCAACACTCCTTGTCTCGGCCACCGTTGCGTCACGACGGCTCCTCAGATACTTTGGCTAGCGAGAAGTGCTCTTCTGATGACGGCAAGGAGGTAGGTGGCTCTGCGTGGTTGGCTGGGTCCTACCGGAGGAGTCCAGGTACGATGGCCACACACTTAGAAATAACTAATTTTACAAGTGACGGAATCCATCTTTGACATAAAAGATGAGACGTAAACAAACATGTCATGTAATATTAAGTGCTCCGAGACTGAAAAGTTCGTTGCTCGACGAAAAGTACGTTTGATTAAGCTATATTTCGCGTCTGTTACGACTCAAATTTATGTCAAAATTGACGCTCTTTTATGTCAGTCTCAGAGCACCTAAATTTACATGAATTTTTCTAAGTGTGCAGCGTACAAACCAGCCGTTGGAATTAAAGCTACAATAAAAAGGCCCTCTGATGAAGGCCTTTTCCGATTTTCGTTTTACTCTCCTCCGTCCCACTTGATCGGACCTTGCAGATTATCTGCACTGATGACGATGCCTTGACCTCTTGTCGTTCGATTGTGGGTAAGAAGGTATTTGAAACGACCCGAACGGAACACTCTTCCAACTCCAGAGATGATGGCCTCAAGTTGTATGCAAAGAAACTTGCCGGAAAGTCATTCCCGTTGATGTGTCCGTCCCTGGCCGAGCACTTTTACTGGTTTGGTATTTTGGTGGACCACTACATGCACTTTTTGGCAATCACCTAATTTTGTGGCACTACTTGGTGAAGCCAACCACACTCTAGCTGCTCTTTTAGCAAAATGCCGAGCTATTGTCCCTCACGGATATTGTTCTTCGGTGCAGATGTGCGAGAGGGAGATCGATTTATTCTTTCATAATCGATAACGATTCTATTGATAACGCCGTGAGAGGTCTGGACGTATAACGGATGCTGTATTGTAGAATTGGTAGCGATTTACGGGATACACAGGAAGAAATTTGCTAGCGCATTTTGTCGGCATTATCTCGAAAAGTGTAACAAACTATGCCTGGGCCTCCCTTAGCTCAGTCGGTAAAGGCACAGCTACAAAGCAAGACCATGCTGAAGGTGGCTGGGTTTGATTCCCGGTCCGGTCTAGTAATTTTTCAGGTTGGAAAATTTCTCGACTTCCCTGGGCATAGAGTATGATTGGACTTGCCACACAATTATACCAATGCAAAAATGGTACAGACATCGAAAGCTCTCAATTAATAACTGTGGAAGTGCATCTAGAACACTAATTTGATTTTTTTTTTTTTTTATTATTAATTTATTTGATAAGGCTCAACCGAATTAACTTTACAGAGCCGAGGATTCTTGGTCACTATACAATACATCTTAAAACTATAGTCAAAAGGTACAACACAATAAACACTTTATCTTCCGCTATCCAAAAAGCCTCCTCCATCAGAACTGGAGCCGCTTCCAGTGGTTTCATTGTATGGCAAATTGTTGTACGCCAACGAGGGTCAGAGCGCGTCCATTGCATCAATGGACGCAAAACGTGGTCAGCACTCACACACTCATCACGAAACGGTTGCTTTCCAAAGTCGACGACGCATCGACCGAAAGAACTGCTGATGAAGAACAATGAGGAGGACCACACAATGGTTGCTGCCGAGAAAACAGACGATCGCGTAGCACACATCGAGAGTGGCCTGCTTTTGTCGACAGCCGAGTGAACACTGAACACTAATTTGAGAGCACGCAATAAGCTAATATGCGATATGCAATAAGCTTCAAGAAGAAGTCATAAAACTATGCACGAACAAAAAATAAAATTCTACTGCCTCGGATACACTTGCAAGACACACTTTGAACATCAGCACATCCTAAAACTATACAAGTGTAACCATGGATGTCAACGGCACCGGTGGTGTAGTGGTAAGCGTGATTACCTCTCACCCCAGCAGGCCTGGGTTCAATCCCAGTCGGCGCCATCGGGATGTTCTGAGGCATAACATCTCTGATCACGCCTTCCTTCGGATGGGAAGTAAAGCCGTTGGTTCCCGGTTCATGAGTTGATGGGTCGATAGGTAGGGTCCAGATGTGGGAGAGCTGCCTTCCTGGCACGTCGGTAGCATTGGTGCTCAGCACGGAAAACAAGATCAACGGAAAAAACAAACCAAAGGAAAAAAAAAAAAAAAGTGCATCCGCAGCATATAAGTCGATAATTCTATAACTTTATCCCGATGTTCCCTTCAACATCGAGCTATGGCGAGTTGACTGTATTCTTCTGACACGGTAATAAAGATAAAGATACATAAAATCGGTAACGGTATCATCACATCAAACACGCCATTAAATTACAAATCGTCAAAATCACAAAAGAATAAATTCTGTCATCCGGAAAACCAAGCAACATTCAAACGATCGATCCCCGTAACAGAAACGAACCAACACATCATACGCATCCGAATTGTGCCGCATATCACTCGCAGTGCCAACTGAGTCGTGAAATATCCACTGATTTCCATTTGCAACTACCACCGCTCAAAACAGCCTCATCATCATCATCATCATCATCATCATCGACAACAACAACAACACCAGCAGCAGCAGCATCACCGGATCAGTGAAAATCTCCGAAACATGTATGAATTGTTCAGAAGCTGATAAGCTTCGATTTTAAATTATAGCCGTCGCAAAAGAGGATCGCCAAACAATGAATTAAAAATTTTAATGTACACTTTCAATCACAGACGTCCTGTCCGCTGACACCTTTCGGCCGGGGTTTCGGCCGCTCTTTCCCTGAAATCAGAGCAGATTCGTGGCCTGCCCTCGCCCCTCCTCCTTCCTCACAATTGTCGCGCTGTGGTGCAATGGCTAGGATCTGCCCGCTGGTGTACACATATTATGTTGCACCTCACAGTGACAGCAGCAATTACGCACTCTGAACCGAAAATTTCAACGCGGACATTTAATCAATATCAATTTAATGCGCCAGATAAAAATAACATATAAATCAAATTAATCTTGAAATCAAAAATGTTCAAATTAACACATGTTTTGTTCGCTCTGTTGTTTTCCCTTCCCCTCCCCTGCGGACCCGGCCAGCGTCACCCGTGAGTGGGTGTGCCTTTCACAGCCTTCACAATTTGGCAGCACGGCATATCGAATGACCCACAATCAAAAAACGCGCGGCATCGATTGAAGCACCGTGGCAGCACCGAGGTGGAAGAGGCTTTCCGAGCTGAGGTGGAAAACATCGTTTTATTGGAAACACGGAAAACTGTTATCAAAGTTGATTCCCTATTTAAATTTGCAACGAGAGCATGATATATGGTGATAATTACACTTTTAATTGGTATTTAAAAATGGAAACAATACGAGCGCTCTCGGAGACAGCCCTTCCTCGTCGGAATGGCTGAAACCGAAACCGGGGAAGACTTTCCACAGCCGCGCCAACAACGATGTGACAGCGATTCCAATTCCGATTGGATTGGTCGAATGACGTTGTGTTGTCGCTCGGTTGCCGCTAGTGTAGGAATCATTGTATCGAGAATGTAAGATACTCATTCTTACAGTTGCATTATTTGCCATTTGGTTTATGAGTAATTAACTAACTAATGCACTGGAATGATTGGCAAGATGACGAAAGGAACTGTCCAAAGCCCACGATCTACAACGCTCACCCCAGTGCATTTCATTTTCGCCAGGTAAAAAATACATACTGAAATAGACGATTGGATGTCACTGGGTACCATCTGACGAGAGCACACTTTTTGCTGATACCGAATCATGTTAGACAAAACCGCATCATCATCATATGCACATTTCACGGCTGTGGTTTTCCGCCAAAATCTCTCTACACGTACAACCTCGAGCTCAAGCAGACTAGGCTCGTCGTCCTGTCACCCCTCCTTGAACACTTCCTTCCAGCCTCGAATCCGCTGTCATGCTGGACTGGATGCCACCGAAAACTGACTGTGTGACGACTTGATGTATTGTGTTTATGTTTTCTCTATTATCGCACCGCTTCAAATCCACCACCACCCAGTGCTCAAGAGAAACACCGTACCAAACACACGAAACAACATGCAAACGAGGCACGTGGTGCCAAAAACGCAAAAAGGTACCACCAAGGGATTAAACGATACGACGACGACGACGATTGTCCCTCCGTCGTCATCGTCCCTAGTGCAAGCCGTGCCTCATCGTTGTTGGTAGGTCTCTTGCGCCGGTGATGATACCCTGGATGGAGTGGCATCATTCGTCGTCGTCGTCGTCGTCGTCATCGTCCTGCGGAAGCAACAGGATCATGTAGCAGCAGTTCTCGCGCGCGCGGTGAAGGAATTGACGATGATGCATGAATGCAATTCTCGTCCCCCATTCCGGCCGGCCAGCTGCCGCGTGTGCTCTGTCGCTCATCAACAAGTCAGTCATCAAGCCAACAAGACGAATGCCACCAGTCGTCAGACGACGACGCCGACGCCGCCCTGCTGCTGGCAGTGGTGGTGGGTGGGGGAATGGGGAAAGAACCGTTTAACGTTGCATTCGCATTTCGGGGCTTGTGACATGATTGGAACAACCACCAAACTCCGGTTGGTAGGCCGTGGTTCCGGCGTAGCGGTTCAGCTGCACACACCGTGCCGGGCGGGTTTGCCGTTGTTGATGGTGAGTGAAATGAATGCAGATTTGCTGCGTTGTTACGAGCATGTGTATGCATCGTGTCGTCGTCGGTGCGAGGCTGCCGAAAAACCGTTTAGCCTGAAGTGTGTTTACTGAATATACAACCTCAGTCACCAGCAACAGCACTGCCGCCGTAAAGTAGCCGAGCCCATGCCAAGCTAGCCGGGCTTTATTATCAAGCCAGGGGTGCCAAAGTTTCTGCACACATTTTTAAAATAGCTGTTTTATGAATTGTAGCAATCGAAGAAAAATAACAATCTTTCAGGAGAAGGTATGCGTTGAAATTATTATAAATATATCAATCTCAATGACATTTTGGAATAAAACTTTTACGGTCATTGGCAGTGATGGAAAAAATCAAAAAAATCCAAAATCAGAAACGGCAGAAATTCACTGCTGATCTTGAGATCAGCAAAATCACAAAGCAGAAAATCAAGGCTGATTTTAACCAAACAGAAAATCAATAGCTTGGTATTACATTCCAAAATAGAGGCGGATGTCAATTTTCCACTTCCACTCATTGAGCCCATTCCGCAACTACCCATATTTCATGGGTTTATATGCATATTCCCTATCCAGGGGTCGCCATATGGGATTTTGGTCTGCCATCTTGGATTTGTGGAAGCCATCTTGGGTTTAAATCTTCCAATTTAATTTCGTCCAGAATTTTGAATTGAATTTCGGAATGCTCCTCTAGAATTTAACATATCTTCTAATACTATGATTTTCGATGATTTTAATCTTGATTGATATTGATACTGGTTGATTTTGGGAATCAAAAATCACGTGTGATTTCCGTGGTGATGATGGCTTGCGATATTGATCTTGAAAGATTCCTGCTTTGGATTTTCTGATCTTGATTTAAAAAAAAAATAAAAGCTTTTCATTAGAACATCATTTGTGTAGTTTTGTTTAAAAGTAATTGAAGAATTAAGACCTGAAGTCTAGTAATTTACTAAGCCAATGTCTCACAAATAAACTGATTTAATTACATGATTCTACATTCATAAAACAGGAGTTTTGAGGAGAATTTCAAAGAAATTGAAAACAACATTTAGGAAAAGCTGACGAAAACTTTACGGACAACGTAATGCTGAAGATTTTTCCATCAGAATTCTAAGTAATATCTCATGTTTGCTTCATAGAGGACTCAAAATTATGCAGGCAAACTTATTTGCATTTTTATGACAATTCTTATCAACATTACAATCAGTGCTGTTGTCGATAAATTTGAGCTAATAAGTCGCAATTGTTTCCATTTGATCAAAATGCACAAACTTGATCAAAATCGTGTCGTCAAGAAAAATTCGATCATTTATGTTTGTACATTTTACCTTTACCAAAAGTATAATGAGTGACTCGAAAATTTCCTTAAGTTAGTAAGTTAGTTATCTTTATTAAGGTGACTTTCAGCCGAACTCTGGTTCGTCTCCGGCTCCTGAAGTTATTTTTCCAATGGTCAAGGCTTTCCTGGTGTTATTAAAAATTTCTAAAATAATTCTGAAATTCGTTAAAGTTCTCAAGATTTCTAGTTCTTACCGAAACCTGGCTTCAAGCGGACATTCAGGACTGTGATCTCTCGTCAGATTATCATTTCTTCCGCTGTCACAGTAATCGAGCTACTGACTTTCCAGATGTGACGTTGTACTTTTTGCGGTCAAATCCAAGCATTCATGCACATCGGTTTCGCTCGAGAATTGCGACCCTTCCCGAGCAGGAATCGATAACTTATTGATAACATATGAATATCTTGATGTGATATGATAACTTATGTTGGTATGCTTGTGGTATAAAGCCTTGCGTTGATATTATTCAGTTATCGACATATTTTAATAAAATTTCAAATAAATACCAAAATAACAAACCGTGATCTTCAGTTTTTAGACAATAAGACCTAAAAAAGTTATTGGATTGGTATTAGAAGACCTTATAAATAACAAATTATGGTATTCTGGCATCAAAAAAGCGTCTGTTATCCGTCAGTTTGTAGCGCGCAAAATGCGGCTAACGGTTTTCCGTCTTCTGGATCGTTCCCTGGCTCGATAAACGGACGGCTTAAGCGCCACCTCCAAGGAGGACCGGCCGTCGAGTCTTGTTTGCCCGGCTAGAAACCCGACCTCAGGGCGGGTTTGTTCAATCAGAACCAAAAATTTAATTTCAGAACGAAACAGACGACTCAACAGCTCAATCGAGATTCTCTACACAAAGAGGTCGCCACAATCGCGACGAGAGAATAGTTGATGCTACCGGTCGTTCTACCTACTCACGAAAACAACACTCACCAGTATCATCACCGGAGGAACTCACTTATTCAAAGATCCCCGCCGATCGAGACACGTGAGTGGAGAGACTGATTTCCCAGGCAGTCTAACCTGGCGAACAAGAACATTAACACAAAAAAGTAGAACGACGCGAAATGTGAAACCAAAACGAAACCAAAAAATAAGTTACATGGGAAACTTTAACATTTAACGGAAAAACATTTATTGGGGTAAACTACTATAAAACATTTAAGTAAGTTTATTTAATTGTATAACCTAGGTTTTCATTATTCGTGTTTCTTCCTCTCTCGTTCCCTACTGTGTGCGGATTTTGATCTAGTGATCGCTAGCTAGTTTTTCTCATCGAGCTCTTCTTCGTGGTGTGTGTGTGGTGTCGTTAACGCATGTGCATGGTTAGATTAATTGTTGGGTTTACTCACGGTACCGAAATAGCTGCCTGATGAATTGGTCGGCAAAGCAGATACCGGCTGGTTTGCGGCGGTATTGTGGCTATCGCCCGAAATGCGGCGATTGGCGATGATGCTGCGGAAATTCCCAGTCGATGGATGATCTCAAAGCTGGTACTGAACTCGCGCCGAAATGGATTGGCGCTGTAGACGACGTTGGGGCGTCGATGTTTTACACGTGGTGGAAATGGCAATATGGCCGCACTGTCGAAACGGTTTGTTTCCTTCCGGCTTTCCCCTCAAACCGGGACTTTTGACACAGAATCGTGGGGTCGAGAGTCGCGCTTTATCTCGAGATGCGGTGTGCCGAGCTTCGGCCGTATATCGCTAGAAGCGAATCCTACATAAAAAGCCTTCGAATGGCTGTTCGACGCGTTAACAATAAAATTTCCACACAAAACAATTATCCACGAATTTACCTTTTCTCTACGTACGCACACACAAAAATTGACCGCACGTCAACTTTGACCTAACTGATGAACTTTAGGCTACACGAAGGAAACAAAAAGTAACATTAAATTCGATCACTAGACTTCTCACATTTTTTTTATAGGTACCAATTAAAACACACCGCGACACAAGAAAACTATTTCACGCACTCTCGCCTCTTCCACGGTCCAGGTTAAAATGGACGAGTAGACGTTCCGAAAAACCTCAGATCAAATCGTGATCATAGTCTTCGTGGCCGGAAGTACGTCAATTACCGAAGTAATTAACGACCTTTTCAAACGACAAATCTCATCAACTACGATCTCGAGCCGATTGAACACTCTATCTCTTTCTCGCTCGTACCGTTTGATTAAACTGTCTCGCTTCAATCTATTTCTGGTTCGATTGATTTTTTTACGAGAGAGAATGTTCGGATTCGAACCTCGGACTTTACGACGAGTCTCGCAAACCAGTGAACGTTTCCAGTGGCGGATCATATGAATTTTGGAAGGCAACTTGTATGCAAGCGTTTCGTTTTTCTGCGGATTTTCAATTCGTTTCATTTGTAATGGTGATTTCAATTTAATTTAAGTGAACATGTAGTTATTATGTAATGAATATAAATAATAAATAAATAACGATAATTATTAATGGAATTCAAAAATAAATGGAAAACAGAATATAAATCCAAATAAATAAGTGGCAATCCTTAAATTAGTTAAATTATATTTACATAAAAGTGACCATGCTACAAGTTATTATAATAACTAAATTATTTATTAGTTCGTTATTCGTAGAACTTTTTTGAGGTATTATTTTTGGTATGTTACCTCTTATGTCAGGCTCGTCAATACCATATTCAGATTGCCATACGTTATTTTCTCCTGCTCGGGTTTGGAGCAAGTGGCTGTGTGCATCACTCTGCAGCTCCGCTCGCTATTCATCACCGGAATCTATCTCCGTTCTCTTTCCAGCCCGGATTTATACACGTCGCACACTAATGCGTAACAGAATCTCTTTGAGAGATCTTCGAACGCCGATATTATCTTGACAATAGCCGACTATAACTTTCCGTTTCTGAGTTAGACATTCGACGAGTTTTTTTTTGTTCATTAATTTATTTGACAAGGCTCAACCGAATTAACTTTACAGAGCCGAGGATTCTTGTTGTAAAACTGTAGTCAAAAGGTACAACACAATAAACACTTTATCTTCCACTATCCAAAAAGCCTCCTCCATCAGAACGAGAGCCACTTTCAGTGGTTTCATTGTATGGCAGTATCGCCAACGGGGGCAGAGCGCTTCAATTGACAATGCAATGGACGCAAAACGTGGTCATCACTCACACACTCATCACGAAACGGTTGCTTTCCAAAGTCGACGACGCATCTACCGAAAGAACTGCTGATGCCGAACAATGAGAAAGACCACAGAATGGTTGCTACCGAGTAAACAGACGATCGAGTGACACACATCGAGAGTGGTCTGCTTCTGTCGACAGTCAAGTGAACACTGAATCGACGAGTTATTTATCCAACGCGTCCACTCAATAGGAACTAGCTCTCACGGAACCGATGCTCGCTAGTGAGCTAATCCAAGTCATTTCATTATCTAATTTACATGGAAGAATACTTTACTTAGCCTTCATAAGTGATGCGGATAATGTCAACCTCTTGGGGGCCTTCGGTTCCTCTACTGAATATCGACCATAATCTGCACTGCAATCCGCCCATGATATCGGTTGAATAATGAACTGTCTACTTTCAATTGGAAACAGATCCTGGATGATGTTTCTGTCGACGCAATTGCTGACCAATTCTACGACAGTCTGTACGAAACTCTCTATGCGCGAGTTCCTCTCCGGAGGCGTGTTACAAGGTGAAATTCAATGCAACCCTAGTGAAGCCCTGAGATACGTGATTTGCGGAATATGCTGCGTAAGTCGCGCAAATTCTATTTCAGTACCAGAATCAACGAGAGCAAAAATAGTCTTTGAATTCCGTTATAATTGCTTATCCTTTGACAGATACGCGTATTTCGTCTACTACTTGCAGACTTCATCAATGCCAAGTACTCAACACCACTGAGTACTTGACATTGATGAAATCTGCAAGTAGTAGACGAAATACGTGTATCTGTCAAAGGATAAGCAATTATAACGGAATTTCAAGGAAATAAACCAACACACTCAAAGCTCTTCATAAAGGGATTCCGTTAAGAGGTTCGAGAAATTTGAAGGATTTTTCAAAAATAGTCTCAGATTAATCGAAACGAGACGGAATGTTGAAGTCACCTACAAGGAGTACGTCCAGCGAACGCAAGTGAATCTGAAGCAGCACCCATCTGCATTTTGGAAGTTCGTGAAATCACAACGGTCTGGTCGGATTTCAGAGAAAGTTTAGTATAACGGGATCACTGCTAGCTCCCCTGTCTATGTTGCTAACTTGTTTGCGAGCTTCTTCCAATCAGTTTACAACACAAATTCATCGCATCCAGGAGTAAAATCTGAACTTCCCAACGATGTGCTTCTCACCGGACGACGTCATGAAAGCCTTGAACGACCTCGATGTTTCTAAAGGCCCTGGCGTAGATGGTATTCCCCCATCTCTGCTCAAATATTGCGCATGCTTACTCGCTTCTCCGATCTCCTGCATATTCAACCGTTCGTTGAGCGATAGATAATTTAATTTCCCAATAATAATAATAATAATTCATCTTTTTTGCCAGTGGTGGCGGGGGAGACACCCCTCACCATCCCTCTCCAAAGGGGGAGTTTGGTAAAGAGAGATGAAAAAACCGATTTGTACCTTCCTTAAAGTTGTCCTAACTCTCTATTCTAATATCTATATGCAATCTTCACACTGCCGTACTCTAACGGAACTATCAACTCTATGCTTTCATCTACTCCATCTATCGTATAAAAATTACCACTACAGTCTGTTATTTGAAATTAGCATCTTCAACTATATAAATAATAATAAGATAATTTCCCAATGTTTGTACGAACTTGCTGTGCTACACTAACACTTTGTTTCACGAGGTTGAATCTCGGCGACAGGTGGACTCCATTTACATCGACTTTTCAAAAGCATTCGACACGGTGCCACACGTGTACGCTACCGAAAAATTAAGAGCTATTGGATTCCCTACTTTGTTAGTTGAGTGGATTACTTGACCGATCGCCATTTTTTCGTTTCGATCAATTCTGCACGCTCCATGGCCTTCGCAATTACTTCGAGAGTACCACAAGGAAAAGTGCTCAGCTCAATGCTGTTTTTCCTTTTCGTTAACAACCTGTGCCGTCGTATTTCTTCATTTAAGCAAATGTTCCCCGACGACCTGAATATGTTCAGAGGCATTGTGACCGTACTCGACTTCCTCGACCTGCAAACTGACATAAATGAGCTACTCCTGTTGTTTAAAGAAAACGGTTTGAATGTCAACGTAAGAAAATGCAAGGTGATATCGTTTTCCCGTAGGAACACCACCGTCAACTACCAATACACAGTTGGATCCGTACCATTAGAGCGTGTTACCTCAATTTGCGATCTTGGTGTTACTATTGACTCTAAGTTAAGATTCAACGAACATGTTGCACTTGTCACGACTAAAGCTTCTACGGTTCTTGGATGTATTCGACGCTATACGTGGCAGTTCACAGACATTTTTGCACAAAAAACATTGTTCTGTACCAGGCTTGCTTCCACTCACTTGCTATAAAAACATGATTTTCTGAATTTTGAAATCATTAGATGTTATAATAATATTTTGTACTAGTTAGATATAAGAAGAGGTTGAAAGGCAAGTGTTTGACACATGAAACCTGTCAAATTTGCTTTCAGATAGTCACAATCAGTGATTTTACGGCTCGCGAGCGCTCACTCTGAGTGAACGCTCACGAATCATAAGATCGCTCATAGTAACACTCTGGTAGCAAAATTGACAGGTTTTATTAGTCAAAAACTTGCCTTTCAACCTCTTCTTGTATCTAACAAGTACAAAACATCATGATAACATCTAATGATTTCAACATTCAGGAAATCATTTTTTTATTGCAAGTGAGTCGAAGCAACCCTGTTCTGTACTTTGGTCCACAGAATCATGAAATACGCGGCCCCCGTATGGACGGACACCTTACCACACATCGCTATTTTTTTTTCCGAGAGTTTCGTGGTGGCCGCAACTCCACTACCGATCAAGTCCGTAGCGGAAGGCCCTCCGATGCGGTTACAGAGGACAATGTCAAAAAAATACATGAAATGGTGTTGGCTGACCGGAAGGTGAAGGTGCGCGAGCTAGCAGATACCGCAAAGATTAGTACTGAGCGCATACGCCATATTTTGGGTGAGATTCTGCATATGAAAAAGTTATCCTGCCACTGAGTGCCACGCAAGCTCACTTCTGACCAAAAACACGAACGCGAGACCACTTCGAAAGAATGTTTGGACTTGCTGATGCGGAATCGGGCGGACTTCTGGCGTCGATTGGTAACTGTTGATGAAACCTGGATCCACTATTACACCCCAGAGAACAGAATGAGTGCCCGGTAATGGACTGAAGTCGGCACGAGTGCTCTGAAGTGGCCGAGGGAGGCTCGATGGGTCGGAAAGGTTATGGCGTCGGTTTTCTGGGATTGTCATGGCATACTCTTCGTGGACTACCTCAAAAAAGGGAAAACCATCAACAGCGAGTATTGCTGTGCATTATTGGAGCGATCTAAGGCCGAAATCGCTGCAAAACGGCCTCACATGAAGCGAAAAAAAAAATGTTTTTGCAAGACAATGCGCCGGCGTACAAGAGCATCGCAACCACGGCTAAAATCAATGACTCCAATTGCTCCAATTGCTTCCATATCCACCGTATTCGACCGATTTGACTCTCTCAGACTATTATCTCTTCACAATTCTCAAAAGATGGCTCATCAATAAAAAAAATCAGCTCACCTGAGCAAATCATCGTCGCCGTGGAGGAGTATTTTGCCTTGAAGCTCTCCAATCAACTAAAGACTTTAGTCAATCTATAAAGCTCTTGAAATTCCCATGATAATTATACACAATTTTTAAAATACTCTCTCATTTTCCTGAAATTATTATATCTTCTTTAAATTCTAAAAATTCTCTCGGAGCTTTGCTGAAGATTACGGAATGTCCCTGAATTGCTTGAAACTTCCCCATATTCAAAGTTTCCCGTATATTCAAAGTTTTTTTTTCATGATTTACAAACATATATACAACCAAACAATTCGTATAGAATGCACAAGATTGGAGGCCATATACGTGCATATTTAAATTTAATTTTAAACGAGTTGATTGAACATCATATACGATTTAATCTGTAATAACAAATACATTTTGAAAAGTCTTCGATGTAATCCGATTTAATTTGTGATACAGTATGACGGGAAAATGAGTCATCATATATAGGTAGGAGATTTGCATTATATACGATTTAACATAAACATAATGCGAGAATGGCATACCTTTTATGCGATTTTGAATTAAGCTGTAGCAATTTACGATACTGTGTGTACATTGTTATACGGTTTCTGGTTGTCTGGGTCTGTAAGCTTTCTGAAATTTCCTTCAGTGTTCAATGCCCTTTGGTTTTCTGGTCCGTTCAGATCAGAGAAGCTTCCTTGAAGCTCAAAGTTCTACAATATCTTGGATCTGCTCTGAACTAAATGGCACCTAGACACTTTTAAACATTCCTGGTGTTTTCTGAACCCCTTTTAAGGTTCCGAAATATTTCAGAAGTTTTCATTATTTCTCTGAAGTTTTCATAAATTCTCTGATGGTCTCTATACTTCCCTAAAATTCTCGGCACATCTTGAGGGATCTCGTATTTTTTTCCTGAGAACATGAGAGTAGTAGTAAAATTAAGTTTATTTCTGTTAATTACGACTTTACATTGTTTTAACATTTTAATTGATTAGCCTATCAGGCTCTTCATCTTTGCTTCATTTGATATTCTGAATTACGTATTCACGTTTTTCTGCTAGTCTACAGAATACGCTTTTGGGGGTGTGTTATGTTTGAATTGAAAAAAAGTGAAAACCTACTCAACTACGAGTATAACTTAACCTAACATGCTAGATCACGATTGATCTGATGAGTTGATCTCAGACAGGTGTCTCTAAACCTTTCTAGGATGAAAATTCTCCGTTATTCTAATGTCTGAATTCCAGCCAGGAGGTGGATCTCAGAATTTCTAGTTCGCAGGGCACTGTTTAGGATCATCCTAAGGATCTTGTTCTGGATCTTTTGGAGTTTGAGGTGATGGCATTTGGCGCAACTCTCCCAGATTGGCATACCGTACTCGATTACGGGAAGGATAATTTGTTTGTAGACAGCAGGCTTATTTTTCAGGGACAGGGTAGACCTCCTCTTGATTAGTGGATGCAGGGATCTTATCAGAATGTTACACTTTGTTTTCGTTTTATTAAAGTGCTCCCTGAAAATCAGCGTCTAGTGTTAAGCCAAGGTAGACTACCTCTTTCGACCATTCCACCACTGTGCCGTTCAGGCAGATCTTAGAATGTGGAAAGATGATGACCTGGCTCTTTGCCGCGTTGATACGGATCTTCCAGATGTTGAAATATTCAGACAGGACGTCCAGGCCTTTCTGAAGTTTGGCAGTCAGAGCTCCGATGACCCTAGTTACCCTTATAGAAGATGGATGTGTCATCTGCGCACAGAGACAACGATCCACCATCAGGGTGAGCCAGCAAATCGGAGGTGAACAGGTTGAACAAGATGGTGTGACAAGTCAATCGTTCACTCAGTCCATAGTTTTCTTACCACAAATGGGGATTTGTTTATGTGTATAGAGGAAAAATCATAAATAAAATCTTAACTAGCTAGATAGGGACTTAATTCAAACTAAAATAATAAATATAAAAGCTATATAAATAATAAAATTCATGCAAATAAATAAATTAAACTAAGTATCATACTAAATTAATCTAGGAGGCAAAAGACGGCTAACGACTAAATTAAAAAAAATACAACACACTGTGAAGGTTTTGTACGCAGCCTCAACAACACGACACACCCACAATACACCCATAAACGCTGGTATTTTTGGTAGCAGTACTGCCTGATGGGTGGATGCTACCTACAACAACCACAGAAAAAGGCCTATTCGCCCGTTCCTGAGGATTGCAAATATATTGGCTCGGTCACTTGCTTGAGCACCAGAAAAGCACCCACACGTTAGCTCACGAAGAAAAAGTTGGTGAAGGAATTTATTCTCCATAAATCGGTGGAAAGGTTCTACGAAACCGCCAGAGTCGTCACTGCCATACAAACAACGGTAAGCTGACATAAGTGGACGAAGCGAGACTTGAAACCTGCGAACCCAAGAGAACGAGACCAGTGTGATCCGTACAATCAGCGTAATCGACGCACACGGTGGAATCGGGCAGTCGGCACGATTGTCACGAACGATCATCACCAGATATCGGGGAGGCCAGATCGGCGCAATCGGGGCAATCGGCACGATTGGCGCGAACGGCAAGGAAGGATACCAAGGATACGACTAGGCACGGAGACATCGTGCAATCCGTTGCGGAACCAACCAGCGAGCGTTCATCGACGGGCCCGACACTGACACCACACACAAAAAGAAACCGTAAGTAGTTACAGATAGGAAGAGATAGGGCTGTTAGGGACCGTTAGGGCAAATATTAAATAAATCGCCGTCAGTAAGCAAATTAATTGTCTTGTGGTTTTTCCTCTAACCTCGCAAACCTTGGCGAAAAGAAGCCGACCCAGAGTGTGGTTAGAGTCACTTGTGGGCTGAGCGGGCGTAACAAAAGGTATTGTTACAATGGGGCCAAGGATGCTTCTTTGTAAAACCCCGGCACCGATGTTGACAGCATCCGATGTGATACCATTCAGAGACACTCGGAACGTCCTGTCCGATAGATAGTTATTTATTATCTTCACTAGGAAGATTGGAAGACCGTACTGCTGCCATTTGAACACCAGACATTGTCGAACGCTTTTTCAACGTCCAACAACGCTATGGCAGATGTTTTCGACACAGACTTGTTTCGTGTGAGAATGTTTGTTACTCGAGTCAGCTGGTGGACGGTTGAACGACCTTTCCGAAAACCAAACTGTTCCTCGAGTAACAAGTTGTTTTCTTCGGCATATGTTAGGAGCCGGTGATATTTGGAGTTACGGAGTCTAATGAGATTTTCGGTAATTCTATCAAGGTACATAGGCACATACTGCTCACCTGTTTGGATACTGGCACGTGTTGTTCACTGACCCGGGATATTGCATCCTCGATGGAACGCAGACACCGGTCAACGTTTTCGGGCGTCTGCGGAAGGACACCGTAGTCGACAGTGGAGTCAACACAGTGTTGGAACTGATCCCAGCTGACGCGATGGTAGTTGCGTCGGGAAGCTTGGAATCGGTTGACGGATGAGCCCACATCGGCCGGATAGTGGTCCGAACTCAGCTCCTGGTGGGTCACAGGATGCGAGATGTTGTCTTCCATGTTGCTGACGAAGATGTCGATAGTGGAGTGTACGCCAGACCAGCTCAAGCGGGTGGGAGAGTCCGGCGCTATTATGGTGTAGTGAGCCTCTTGCAGGTCTTCGTTTAGGATTGTGCCGTTTTGGTTGCGTCGACTGGTGCCCCAAGCCTGGTGTTTGGCGTTCAGGTTGCCAGCGATGATGTACTTCTCACGGTGTCGAGTTAGTCTGATGATGTCTCTCAGCAAGTCTGCTACCGACCCGTCCTTGATGATGACTTGTTTGAGACAGTAGGCTGCAATGATGGTAATAGGAGTGGAGACTTCTACACCCACCGGTTCGATCATCTTCAGCTGGAAACTCGGTAGCAGTCGACAGCCAATATTTCTCCTTAATGCGATAGCCACTCTTCCTCCGCAGGAGCTGGTCCGGTCTAGCCTTACGAGCTGAAAATCGGGGAGGTGAACATTTATCTCCGGCATCAGGTGTGTTTCGGTGATGACGGCGATGTCAATGGTATGTTCATTGAAGAAATCAACGAACTCAATGATTTCGCTCTTGAGCGAGCAAGCGTTCCAGTTGACTATTTTGATGGCTTCATGAGCCATACTTTTGAAAGAGGGACATAACCACACGAAGCTGTTGAGGTAGTGTCTTGGTGGTGCGCAAGATTATGATCACCTCAGTCACGAGGATCACTAGTTCGTCGCTTGTGAGCGGAGAATTGTCTTCTGACTCACCTGACACAGCACGGGCGTACGATAATCCCGGGGCAGTAGAGCCATGGCTCGGCTGGACCGCAGTGGCAGTGAGGCGATGCTGAACTGAATGGGGGCTGGGACCCGCTTGATTTGATGTTGGATTCGCAACGGGGGGCGCTGGTTTAGTTGAAGCGGTGCTAGGTTCGGGACCATACGACGAGCCGGAAGTACTGTAAACGTGTCCATGTTGACAATAGGAGCACGATTATTGCGGTGTCGACCAGGTTGGTTCCTCGTGGAAGCCTGTCACGGATCTGGATGAAGGCCGCTCGCTTGGGACATCTCCTATCGCTGCCCAGATGGTTGGAATGACAGTTCACGCACTTTTCAACTTCTTCTTGCAGGCAGTAGTATTGTGAGTCCCAGCACATTTGCCACAACGAGCTTTCATGTGAAAATTCTTCGTACCGTGCCCAAATGCCAGACAATTAGTGCACTGTGTCACGTCACGGTGCCGAGGGCGATACTGCTCCCACTGAATCACGATGTTGAACAGAGCGCGAATCTGCCGCAGAGCAGCCCCACTGGTGGAGTCCTTATCGAAGTGCTGGTCCCGGAATGCACTGGTGTCATCACGTCTCGCAATGGGATAAAATGTTGATTGGTTGCAGATGAAGGAGCTCCAATTCCGCTTTAATCTCCGCAACTGGGATATTTGTAAGACCACGGATCACCATTTTCAGTGGTTTGCTTCCAGGGACGCCGTGAGTGTAAAACTCAAACCGGTTCAGCTGAAGAAAAGTACCAACAGCGTTGTAGTCTGCCAGCGTCGAGCACAAGATTTTGATCCCCGTGCTGCACCGCATGAACAGCGGATGGATTTGATTTTTAGCCAGCTCACTCCTGAGCAACGCGAGTTCCTTCGTCGAGGTGAACAGTGGGGGCACTTTTTCCCGTTTCTCAACTGGATCTACATCTGCTTCTTCGGGAGTGCCGAGAACGGATTACTCTGAAGCAACCTTCCCGTGTAATTGCTGGCATCAGTTTTCTTGCGAGGCCTTTTCGGGACATCTTGAACGGATGCGGTTGCATCCAAACTTCACCTTTTGTTTTTTTTTTCAACGGGTGAGTGGAGGCATTCAACTGTTGCTCCAGTACCGCCGATTTAGCGACTGCCACAAGAGAGGCGATAACTGACGACACGTTGCTAGCCAAAGCAAAAACTCGTGACGGGTACCACGACCAAATGACCGACTTAAAACACTCGAGAGAGCGAGCGAAAAGAAAATCAGACTGTACAGCTTGATGGTCAAGCAGAGAATTAAACATTTTTGAACTCCTCCAAAAATCTGGAATTTCCTGCAGTTACGGGAACTGCCCATAAGATCTCTGAAATTCAACAAAGATCTCTAGATCTAGCTTTTCTGAGGTACGTGAAACTTATTAAAAGATTGCATAGTTTTTCTCAAATTCTTCATCGCTAAATTTCTTTTGACTCATGTTAAGTTCTCTGAAAATTCCAAAAATTCAAAGAACTGCTTAAAAGTTCCTGCAGATTTTTTTGAAGCTACTGGAACTGATTTGAAATAAATAATGCAGTTCTGGAAGTTCTGAGTACAATTTCAAAGACAATAGTTTCCAATAATTCTTGGGAAAATTCCAAGGTGATTCTTAAAATAATTTCAAGTGAGTTCTGAAGAGAGTTCCAAAAGGATTCTGAACAAGCATCAACATTAGAGTAGATTTGAATGGTGTGAATAATTGTCCATCATACAGAATTATGCATAGTTTTAGGCAAATCGGAGAAGCTCCTTTTTGGTGTAAGCAAACTTTAACATGTTCGCATGAAATAAATAAAATTAATCATATTATTGCTAATTAAATAGACACAATTAATCGACATCATAAACTCCATCCAACAACAAACAACCTGTGCAAAATTAATAGCACTGCACAAAATCGCGGTAAATAGTATGGTTGAGATTTTATTTGGAGAAACATCAACTCTCTTTTCTTTACCTGTCCATAACTTGCTAGCATGTTAATGTTCAAGTTTCAACAACGTTTTTGGGGTAAAATTTATAAGAAGGCAATAAAATTTGTTTGTAAAATATTTCGCTTAATTCTGGGAAGCGCTTAATGATATTAGATGAGGATTTCATACGATTGAGTTAACTGCTGTCCCAATCACAAGTTGTGGATAAACATTCAATCGATTAATAGTTTTCAATTGGCCTAAACTGGGGACAATTGGGCGGATTGAAGGTTTCCGGAATAAACTGGACTCCGTTGTCATTGTACCACTTTTGTATTTCCACCGCAGTTGCGAATTTCATGCCAGATAATATGTTTGCGTGCGAATGTATCCACAACAACAAATTTGAATCTGTCAGGGACACCTCCTTGACCCTTCACCGTGCAAACTTTTGGTCCTGGAAGCTGTCCGAAGTCGGCCTTTACATAGGTTTCATCATCCATAAGTATGCACCCACCGGACTTGGTCAGCAGGTTGTCATACGGTATTCTGCTTGAATGATCGATTTGCTTCTTATGGACTTCATGACCTTTCCATGAACCTGACGGTTGGCAGTTCCAGTCCAGCGTTTACTTTGAGGCTTCCAATTCGTTGTCAAGGTTTCCCTGTACGTTTTGAGCTCGTGCCATACGGTGTTTCTAGGAAAATTCCAAACCCTTTAGCCAACACGATGGATTTTCCAGGTGACTGTGCACGATTTTTTTCTACGCTCCTTTTGCATTGTGATTGTCTCCAAAACAAGAGCGTTATATGAACTAAAAAATACACTCTTTTGTTATTGTTCTTGTCAATAAATAGACGTCAAAAGTTTCCGAAAACGTCCATTAGAAGCGCTGTAATAAGCAGAAGAGTTTGTTCCATTACTATGTGATCATGATAAAAGGTACATAGCTTACCATCTCATTAAAAAAGCTCACCTAGCTTAACCTATCAGGTACATTTTATATTAGTTTCAAACCTTTATAAAAGTGCCAATAGATCTAATGATTCTCAGTGACAAATAATTGCTGAAATTGCAAAAAAAGGCAACACTTCTCTCACGTCCCTAGCTGCTGCCACGCTGCGAAACACACGATCCAATGTTTGACGAAAGAAGACAAATCGTGTGTGGGTGCGTGCATCTGTGTGGTGTGTGCTATTTATGATACTGCACTGTGCAGCGCTGGCTCTGATCCATCGTTGCTTCTGTCCGCTTCCACTGACGGATGCTGTTGTATTTAGCGAAACAGGTTCAGATGGATTAGGAACCACACGCGCGCGCCGCCGGGACACACACATGACGTGTTCAAGTAAAGATCATTCTCCCTCACTTCCGTTTCTGTTTGTTTTCCCAACGTCATCATCGTCATCGTTCGTCTGGTTGTCGGCGGGCTCTAGGGCTGGAAGGCGATCCCCAAGCTCGTCCTCGCGCTTGAGTATCTGTTTTAGATGGTGTTTATTGGCTTACAGCTCTAATATCAAACATTTTTCGAAAATTATCATCCAGAAACAACGGTACCAGCTCGCACAATGTAACGCTCCGCGGTGTGGTCTCGTCCTGTGGAACCGCAGCGTGTGTGACACGTTCCTTTCCGCAGATACATACACACACCCACACACAAGCACTCATGGGAAGATTAGAGGACGATTTGCTGACAACCGAAATAATGATACATGCCACTGCTGTTGCTGCTGTCGCAGGGAAATCGTCCCTGCCCCCCCTCGAGTGAGTTGATATTTGAGATTCATGAGCACTGTGGTTACAGCTCAAAACCAGACTGCTCCTCCGTGGAGTGACGTGGGCTAGCGTGACAAAAAAAGCTCCTCCCGGAATACATTGCAGAGCAGACATTATTCACTGGCAAAAATCAACAAATCATTCTGATTTGTGCAACTTTTGATAGAGTGTGACCGATGCCGAGGATGAGAGGACCGAAGTGAATTACGACTGCTGATGTGCTCGTCCTGGTGGTCGTCATCGTCGTCAGTTGTTTCGGTAAAGGAATGGATGAAAGTACTAGTCAATCGCGACTAAACGAGCCTCGAAATCGCGAAAAACAGCAACGTCTGTGCTGTGCATCTGCTGTTTCTGTGACGACGACGACGACGACGATGGTGGCAGCTGGATCATATGTGGCTGTCATGTGGTTCTGGGGAAGGACATTTTTCATACCGGATGATGGAAGAAAGTGCCTCTTGCTGGAGTGTGTCAGTCGTATGAATGATTTTGCGGACTATTTATTGCCGGTTTTGAATATTTACATCCATCATGCAGGACAATAGATGTTGGACAATATGTTGAATCAGGAATTGGACAACACGAATCAAGTCATTTCGGTTGACCTAGGCAGACTCCAGATTGGCAGTAAATTTCACTGTGATACGTTTAGATCAAGAAGCAAAAAAGGGCGGCTTAACTCTTGGCTCACAGCAACAGAGCACTGTCTACCGGGGAGATAGTGGGTGTGAGCTGTTCCCAGCACGTAATCCATCAATCTTGGCCAGACGAGCGTGAAGTCATCATTCTGCATGAAAAGTGACACCCAATTTATTATTATTATTTTTAAAACACCTAGTCAGCAGCGCACCATCAATGCAACACGCTGACCGGGGGATAATGGCGTAAAGACGGCAAAGACTTTCGAACCCCGTCAAACCTTGAAGTCAGGCCAGGCCGGGCCAAGTTGACAAATTGTAACTCACGTGGTGAGATGTCCTGGCCTGATGGTTTTGCGCACCGATCCACGACACCAACGCCAACAACGGGCGAATGTGCGCAGTAATAAATTTATACCCGTATTATATTTTATCTGTCAGCAGCGCATACTCTTTTCTTATTATTTATAACCGTCACTTTACCGTTTCGATGTGACAAATTGACGGGCCAGCGTCAGAATGATGGATGATGGACAAGGCGTGGTGACTGACTGAATGACTGACTGACTGCAGTTTTGCCTCGGTGACAAAAATCAATAAAATTCCGCAGCATCTTGCACTCGAACGAATCGGAGATGGTTGCTGGGGACGGTAATCAATTTTGAGATCTCTTATAAAGATTTCGTGAAGTGTTGGACGGGCGAACGATACTTGCTGACTTTGCTGATTGATGGCGTGGGATAAATGGGATGAAGGAGTTGGAAGGAGATTCGTAATGGCAAAAGTTGAATTCAGGTCAAAAGGTTTCGTGGTTTGATATTTTCCCAGGAATGCAAATTTTTGAACTTGGTCAATCTGAGGCCCTGAGGGCTGAGTGTCGTATACCAATCGGCGCAGCTCGACGAAATAAAAAAAAATGTATACGTGAATGTTTGTGTGTATTAGGGTGGTTCAAGTTTATATAGTTGATCAAAACCCTATGCTTCCAACTGCTCTTTCGATGCGTATTGAGGACTTCTACAACTGTACACAATTTAATCGTATTTTGTCGTGATATGTATTTGCGGGAGAATTATAAATTTTGTTTGGGAAAATATTTGGAAAATGACATGAAACTGGGCATGCCAAAAATTCAAAAATTTCCCAATTTTAACCAAACTTTGGATTCAGATTGAGAATACTACGCAGTATAATGAGTCACGCCAAGAGTGAAGCCAAGTTTACCTATTGAACTGTCAAACCGGCTACCTATCGAGCAAATTAAACAAGCATTACGATGCTATAAAAGGTCCACGAAAGGTACTGCAATTAAATATAAAATATAATCGAAGAAATGACCATATACACGCAGTGAGAATTACATTTTTCATGCGATACGTTTTGTAATGATCAGTAATGACAATTTCTACTATTTTTCTTTAAGATAATTTGACAAAATCACTGATATAATGATTTACTACAGCCGTTAATTTTTTTCTGGGGTTGACCCCGGCGTAGTGGTTAACATCCATACCTCTCACGCCAAAGTCACGAGTTCAAATCGCACCCTCGGACAAGTCACGAATGACCCAAGAGTGTTAAAGTAACTATAATAAAAAAAAATCCTCGCTAGAAGTCATTTGAAGTTGATGCAGAAGTCCTCTGTTGCCAAGTTAAAAGAAAGGGAATCTTTCGAAAACCGTGATGCGAGTTCAACTGTTTTTCTCTTGGCGTGACGCATGACGCATGACACCGACTCTAGGCTAAACAATATGGAGCAAACTAGATTGTACCTGACAAGATAACATATTAACATTCGGTCGATGTTGTTTATTCGTCATCCTGTCAGTCCCAACTTCTTCTTCTTCTTCTTCTTCTTCTTCGCATTTCAAGCTTATTGCATATCGCATATTGGCTTATTGCGTGCTCTCAACTTAGTGTTCTAGATGCACTTCCACAGTTATTAATTGAGAGCTTTCGATGCCTGTACCATTTTTGCATTGGTATAATTGTGTGGCAAGTCCAATCATACTTCTATGCCCAGGGAAGTCGAGAAATTTTCCAACCCGAAAAATTTCTAGACTGGACCGGGAATTGAACCCAGCCACCTCCAGCATGGTCTTGCTTTGTAGCTGCGCCTTTACCGGCTGAGCTAAGGGAGGCCCCAACTTTGTTTACTCAATTTTGATGGATATCCTACTCAAATTGGGGTTGTTTAGAAATAGCGTGCATCCTGCGCTGTTTTTGCCCATAGACTTTTTTGACGTATAATTGTCTTTCTCTATCTAGCACACATGGAGAACGGACAGTTTGTTTTCCCTTTAATGTGTTTCCCTCTTACTCGCGCTCATTCGATTTAAATGGTGCAATAGTGTGCGCCGATTAAACATCAAAAAGCTCTATACATCTAAACATCTATACATCTAAAGCGGACGTTATACATGTCAATTTATTGACAAGGAGGATAGTGTTGTAAAGTGAACTCCACACGTTTCAATATATTGACGCGAAGGGGAATTATTGACAATAATATTGATGATGTGATTACATAAATATTGTCAATACCGATGTATTGACGTCAATATAGAATGTATTGACAATACGGTTATTGTCAATAAAAGCAATCGTGTAGGGTCCACTTAAGTGACGCTTTAAACCTTGGTTTATGCATCACCCTCATTTTTAAAAATCGCTTTTAGAACTGGTACATCGTGAAACATACCTGGAAACTCTGACCGAATAATTCCAATTAGCGTAGCTATTGAGGGTGCCGTAGGCAATGATGCCACATTTTATCGAATTTAATTCTTAAGTCTCGTGGAACATTTGTAAAGGGCCTATCCTCGGCCTCCCTCTTTGATTTACCACAGCAACATAAACGAATTTCTCGCAAAGCTCACAGGACAGTTCATCAGAAGATGTTGCTAGCTGTACACACTATTTTTATTTCGCTTGAAACCAGGAAAATTTTGCTGGATTGTGCTGAGCTAGATTTCCAGGAATCCATCCAGCAAAAATAAACTTTGCTGACCTTTCAGCAATCCAATTTGACAGCTACTTAGCTGCCGCATTTTATGACACAGTTGATTGATGTTTTTTTTTTTTTTTGGAATTAACACAATGCAAACCTATGGATGAACTATACCAGGTAAGGAATCTGCCGATGATCATTTCTGGACCTGGCATCTGGAAAAGATACATTCATAATAGAGTTAATTTTAAATTACTTTCATGAGGATTTTACCATTCTCGGAGATATATGATTCAGATATATACTGTATCAATAAAATTGTTACCTAATTTTCACAACTGTTTACCTGTGAATCACGTGAAAAAGTATAAGTCCAACTGACATATAGCACATGCATATTTTACCGGCGAGGCGAGGAAAGCATAATCAACTTTTTGTTTATAAAACTTGATAGTACCATTTCAATTGTTGGTCTATTCAATATTGGTTTCGCTTTTTGATAGATCGAAATACAATCCGCCAGACTAAAAATATAGCGACTATAGTTAGCTTACGCCTGAATCAACATACTGAATGGGGAATTCATTTGCAGCGAAAATTGATGAAGAGAATCGGGCTGATTGATTATTTAACTTTATTGACTCGTCAACTTTTATTGTAATATAATAAGATTGTATATTATAAGATTGTGCTTAAAGTATGTAGAGCACAATAAAACAGATTAAGTATAAAGTCATAAAGCTCTGATTTATGATTTGGACTTCAATTCAAACTAGCAATTGCTCTTATGTTTGCAGCAATTGAGCAGTGCAGAAACTGAGACCAATAAAAATAAAAATATCCATTAGGGCCTCGTATATCTATGGATAATATCAAAAACGAGATTATACTGTGTAATAAAGGTTCTATTCACCTGCCCGGTGGATCAATATGGGTTTTTACTAATCGAAATTGGAATCAGTTCAATAGCGATCGGCCTTACATTATTCTGGATCTTAGCATTAGCATTAGCATTATTGACCGCCCACGGTTGCTACTCTGTTATTACCAGATCAGCTGCAATTACCCAGATAACCAACAGATGATGTTTGGGACTAACATTCATCCTCAATGTATGAAAACTGAAGATCTAATATTTAGCTATACCAGCGCCGGCCGTGTCCGAATGCAGGTCCAATAGGGAATGGGAAGGAATGTGTTGACGTGATACTCGCTGTGAAGGAAACCGAGAAATCCTCTGCGCTTCCACGAGAAATCACTGGGATGTTGGATGTGGGGAAAGGTTTGAGCAGCAGGGATCGTTTTTGGTAAACTAATGCTGGTTGTAGTGATTTATAATAGGTACACGTTAGCCCATCCGCAAGATCTTCTAACGTTGTACCGGACAACGATTTTATTGGTTTTAGAATACGGTAGTTTTTGCTTCCAGTCGGCGGCTAAAACGCATCAAACTGGAACTGGATATTTTGGCTAGACGCGATCTGGAGTTTATGCAAGTCACATATGTTTTCTTGAAGAATATTAACCATAGATTGTAAGTTTGATTAACCTTGTGTTTAGTTTGTATTTTGTATGTGTGTTTTTTTTTGTAGGTTTGTTTATGTAATAATTGTATAATTACAGAGTTGATAAAACGTCGATAGGATTAAGTATATGTTTTAGAAATAGTGATATTTTTGAATCATAAAACATATTCCAAATCTCATTTTCTCTCTCCCGATCCAAACAATTGTCATCCACTAACCTCGAGAAGACCGCGAGTAATCGGTTCAAATCCTTTAATTTTAGATTTAAGATATTTATAATGTATAAATAAAATGATAACTTGGCTCTGTAAAGTTTATTCGATTGAGCCTGTACAAATAAAGTAATTAAAAAAAATAATAGGTACACAAACACAAAAACGCACGCATACACACACACACACACGCACTCGTGAGTATAAACAGAATATAAAATGATATTTAATTGAACTTTAACTTTATTTTAACTTAACTTTAACATAACTTCAACTTAACTTTAACTTAACTTTGACTTAACTTTAACTTAACTTAGACTTAACTTTAAAATAACTTCAACTTAACTTTAACTTAACTTTAATTTAACTTTAACTTAACTTTATTTTAACTTTAACTTAACTCTAACTTAACTTTAACTTAACTTTAACCTAACTTTAACTTAAATTTAACTTAACTTTAACTTAGCTTTAACTAAATTTTAACTTAACTCTAACTTAACTTAAACTTACCTTTAAATTAACTTTAAATTAACTTTAACTTAACTTTAACTTAACTTTAACTTAACTTTAACGTAACTTTAACTAAACTTTAACTAAACTTTAACTTAACTTTAACATAACTTTAACTTAACTTTATCTTAACTTCAACTTAACTTTAACTTAACTTTAACTTAACTTTAACCTTACTTTAACTTAACTTTAACTTAACTTAACTTTAACTTAGCTTTAACTTAACTTTAACTTAACTTCAACTTAACTTAACGTTAACTTAACTTTAACTTAACTTTAACTTAACTTTAACCTAACTTTAACTTAAATTTAACTTAACTTTAACTTAGCTTTAACTAAATTTTAACTTAACTCTAACTTAACTTAAACTTACCTTTAAATTAACTTTAAATTAACTTTAACTTAACTTTAACTTAACTTTAACTTAACTTTAACGTAACTTTAACTAAACTTTAACTAAACTTTAACTTAACTTTAACATAACTTTAACTTAACTTTATCTTAACTTCAACTTAACTTTAACTTAACTTTAACTTAACTTTAACCTTACTTTAACTTAACTTTAACTTAACTTAACTTTAACTTAACTTTAACTTAACTTTAACTTAACTTTAATTTAACTTTAACTTAACTTTAACTTAACTTTTAACTGAACTTTAATTTAACTTTAACTTTACTTTAACTTTACATTAATTTTACCTTAACTTCTGTAGGCTAGGTCATCTCTAAGCTGAAAAAGTGAATATTTATAAAATAAATGCAAAATAATATAATCCTAGAGGTGTTTCATCATCGATGAGCTGAAAGCAAGCTTAAATAATTAAAATCCATGCATCCCGCAACTGAAAAAAGTGTATTATTATTATGTAAATCTAATGATGTCATACATTCAAATATTCAACGATCTGAAAATAAACTTATCTCATTTAAAACAATGGATCTGAATGAAAATGGGCCAAATTTGCGTGACATAATTAATGGACCATCCCTTAGAGAAAATCAAACAATGTTACGTTGCTTCTTCCAGTTGTGTTGATCCTGCTTTAAATATTTGTCATTGAATATATAAAAATAATATAATAGGACCTGGGATTTATTCAAACTCAAACTCCACGGTGGTGCCCTTTACACAATAAGAATAAGCCTCTACTACCGATGATCTGTTAAACCTGTAGACAAAAAAGCTACGAAAAAGCGCTTATGCCTTCATTAAATTCTACTCTTAAGCGACGTTAATAAAAAATAATAAGATTCTCTTGAATTGGTCGCGTCGCGTTGGCAATTATGCACGGCCCACACAAATTTAAAAACATTTGCATGGACAATTGTCTACGCAGGGGGGGGGGGTCAAGAATCCCAAAATCCTGTCTACGTAGTTAATGAACAGCCCCTAAGAGCAATCTTCAACTGGAACGTACTCACCAAATCAATATATCCGGGAGCACATTCCCGATGCTTATTTTCCTCTCGCAAACCCGTCGTCGTCGACGGGAACTCGGTGAGCAATTTTGTGATACGGAATTTTTACTGAAAAAAAAACCGTGAATTCACGAATTTCACCACACCCAACTGCGAAACACGTTCAAACGCACTTTCGGTACACTTTCGATATCAATTTCGTACGAAAACACTTATTTTTTGCAAAAATAGTTGCAAGCGAACCAACATCAACACCGATCGTACCGAGCTCTTTCACGCACATTCACCTTACATTATTCTGGATCTCGGAAAAAAAAAAAACTCTTAAGTTCTGAAAAATGCAACCTGGGGGGAAAATAAGTTCGACGTCACTGTGTTTCTCGTTTTAATGATTGTGTTTTACGTCACAAGTGTCATTCGTATGTGTCTATCTCAGAGCACCGAAATTTACATGACTTTATTTTATTGAAATATTCACCACAAGATGAAGAAAACAAAAGAAAACTGTATTTTTACATTTATTTATAAGCCTCAATTGTCTTAATAAAAGCTCTATGGAGCCGAGAGTCAAGATAATACATTAACATTTATTCAGCTATTAACCGTAAATGACAGAGCACTTTTTGCGAACACCTCTTTTAAGTGAAGTCTGCTACTATCAAAGTAACGCAAAATGCGTATTTAGACTAAATCCCCAGATCCAACATTTCATCGCAAGGACCACATTCGATCTTCAAACTGACGATTACTTGCTGAGTGGCAATCATAAGCCACATATTAGTTTCATAACCCCCCAAAGAAGCATCATTCAAAGAACCGCTTGCCATCAAGTGCGCTCGCCACGGTACTGTTCATATGGAATCACTGACTGGCCACGGTGAAGAGAGAGAGTGGCGACAGAAAATATTTGCTTTCCCACTTGATCTACGAGCCGAGTTGCCGTTACCCGCTCTCGCTCCCTGATGGCGCATTCGATGGCAAATGTTTACTCATCACCTGTCCTGTCCTGCACGCAGATACTCGAAGCCTTCTCCAGCTTCCAATGTAGGCGAACGGACCACACACGTCGACTTGGTTCCAACCGAAGTGCAGTCCTAGCGGCCCAACAGGAAAACTGTTATTCATCTCGCGAGTTTGAACAAGTTGATGATTAGCTGCCCCTCGTGCCGTGGCCAACTTACCTGAAATTGAAGATAGAAAAAAAAAGACGATGAGGAAAATGTTAATATACAAAACTAGTTGATTGGCATAGGGAATGGTAATGGACTCGGGAGGTAGGCAAGGGCCAGTGTGTGAGACAAGTTTAATATCGTTCCTGCGTGGAAGATGCAGTTTCCACAAATATGATTGAAAAGTAAACTTTCAGAGCTCAGCGAATGCAAATCTCTGCAGAACTGCGACAGCGACAGCTCATCTCTCCCATGGACGCCGTCCATAAATGCGTGTCTGCACACATACGGCATCCAACCAGCCAGGCAGTCAGTCCGTCACTTGGCGAAACAGACAGCCAGCATTTGGAGGTAACTAGCAGCCTACCACCACCAGCCAGCACAGCGGAGCGATATATCACCCGCGTAGAATTAAGTGTTTTATTCAATATTTGATTTACGTATTTATTTACATTTAGCGGAATAATTATTTTTTCGCTTTGTCTTGTACAACTCATTCGGTTTGTAAATAAACACGGATGAGATTTACGATGTTGGGCAGTGTTGGTTAGGCTGAGGAGGATGGTTAGTTCGATTGAGGTTGATTTGAAGTAATGTAGGAGATTCGGTTGGCGGTGAGCGGGGAAAGCAAACCGCTAGACGATGGCCATAAATAGTGGCGACGAAGTGGTTTTGGCGCCTTGGGTTTTAGGGGTCGTGATGAATGACGAAAGGTGGCTCTTGGTTGGGCCATCGCACTAGTTGGATTGATCAATGATTGAATGTTAAAACCATTTCTATCATGAGTAACCTACAACAACTTTTTTTCTCTAAGTAACGATTTAGCCCACTCTCAGTGCAAACAATCATCGAATGGTTGACATCAATTATGGTGCGGTCGTGGTCGTGCCAGGGCAATTGAACTCTTTCTCACCAGTCTTGTGGCAAACGGTGCCCGGACGGACGAAAGATAAGCTTGAGTGATCTGCTGCTACAGGCAGCGGCAGCAGCTATAATGGTTTCGAGCGGTTCGATTTCAGTGGCAATTTTTCTACTTCATAATTAGAGCTGAATGTAATTAATTAATCTGGTAATTTATGATGGTCGGCGGACTGGAATTGTTGTTAGTTGATTTCGAGGAATGATTTGACAGCTCAAGTTGTAGCTGCGATTGATTTCATTTCTGACAGATGTTGGCAGAATGAATTAAAGATAATTGTAAACAGTGCTGTCGTCGTACAATTTTAGCTAGTTAGTTGCTATATTAATAAGAGGGCGCATGTAGGGGATTAAACAGCTTCAGCACTTCTTTACCTATTATCGACAGGGGGTAAATATAGTTTTTGACCGCTGATTGTATGCAAGAAGATGCATCATATTCCAGAATATTTTTTCGCAAAACATGATCACTCTAAGAAATTATTTACCCCCTAACGGAAATAGGTAAAGAAGTACCGAAGCCGTTATATCCTCTTAAGAAAATAAATTATAAATTCATCTAAAAAAAATAAAGCTAGTTAGTCGATGGCTAACTGCAACTACCCTTAGCTCAGTGGCGTCGAGTGAGGGGTGTGAGGGAAGCGGACCGCATCGTGTGTACATGTTTGAGGAGTACAACTCGAACCCACGGCATCACCGTATCAAAATCTGATTTTTCAATTTAAAGTTAATACTTTGTTTGAAAAATGCTTTTAGAATCTGGAAACGTTTGAATCGTTTAATTATATTCAAAAATACTCAATCAAAAATTTACTTGCAGAACTGTATATTTTAATAAGACATGAAATCTTCAAGATACTTCGAGAATTTATTATGAGTCGAACAACTGGCGCAGCAAAGGGGGTGGTTATAGCCCCAGAGCTTTGAGGAAAATATAAATACAACTTTTACACTTTTTCATTTTTAAGTACAGATAGTGAATCCATTTGAGACATTTTTGGTATGGGCCACTTTTCTTTTAATCCAATGAAAACCTTAAGATCCACAAGATCTTCAATGCAAAATTTCTCTACTAGTCGCAAAGTGAAGGGAGAAATTTTTTCCTTTTGGCGTACCATCAACTTTTTTAATTCAAATTTCTTATGTTTTATAACGAAATTTGTGTTCTGTATCTCTTCTAATAAAAAAGATATACCAAAATATAGTAAAAATATGAATAAATACAGATTGATTTCATATGAGTTTAAAAATAACAAAGAGGAAATGCAGGTAATGTCAGCCTCAGTGTCCCTGATTTGAGCTCATACATAAATTCAGCAATCAACCAAATTTTCAATAGCAACCAGTGTTGCCAGTATTCCAGTTTTATCTGGATTTTCCAGATTTTTAGTCGTCTTGCCAGATGCACAGACAGACCTCGTATATTTCCAGATTTTTTAAATATGTACCAGATTTTCCCAGATTTTTAAAAATGTTGCCTTAAAAATATCACTGCAATTGATTTACCCTCTAATAAAAAAAAATAAAAAGCCAAACTTGCTACTTTAATTATTAAAGGCCGTCAACGTTGGACATTATTGAAATTTTAAGGTTATTCTGAAAATAGTTCACAGTTAAGTGTGAGGCGAATTCTTTATGAAATCAAAGGAGAATTTCAAGCTACTTCTGAGTAGAATTTCATTGTGGGCTGTGGGATCATGCGGCGTCACCCATCATTTAGGCGTATTGTGAGTGCCACGAAGCGAGGGTTCAATTCCCGCTCCAGCCGGTGCAAATTTTGGCAACCTGAAAATTTACCTTCTGTTCTAATGGATGTGGTGTGTTGTCCGTTGTCTAGTGTTAAATATTCAGTTTGTGCAACCTCTGGTTGAAGACGGTGTCAATTGTCTTGTCGACTCTGATGACAATTGCATGGAGATTTTGTCAATAAAGGAAATACAATCCGGAAGAGATATCATAGAAAATTCTTCTGATGAAATTTAAGGAGTATGCTGATACAAAACGTGAGAATAATTTCAATGGAATTCTGTCCAATGTTTCTATGGAGATTAATTTTAATAATATTTCAAGCGCAATTTCTGGGAGACTTTTAAAACCATTTTGGCAAAGTACTTGAGTACTTGGGTAATACTGAAAAGGATTTTAAACCAATTCTAACCTTACCTACAAAGCAGTTTAAAGGTAATTATCGGATAAGTCTGAGAAGAGTGTGACGGTCATTTTGAAGAGTGGAGGAGATTGTAAATTGGAGGAATTAGTTAAAATTATTTTAAGAATTTCATTCATCTATGGACACAAAATTGAGTCAATTCTTGGGAATTATTACGCTCCAATCATTAGTTGTGGAATTGGAGAGAGATTTCAAGAGGTAATACTTAGAACTCTTAGAATCTTACTGGAAAAGTTCAGATATTTTCAAGATTATTATAGGGGAATATAGAAAAGAAATATGATGAATTCTCGGATGATTTAAATTGAATTAAAAAAAGGCGAAGATATCCTGTGAAGAAAATTCATACTAACTAACTAAATAACTAACTAACTAACCAATGATCTGGGACGCAGGAAAAATATAAATTCAGGAATTTAGAATCATTGCAAGATCCTGAGGCTTCAAAAATGAAACTATCACACTTTCAGTTTAGTAATATAATAAAATTATTATTTTCTATAATGGTCATGGGAATAGTGGAGTTACCCGTAGTTTAGGTAAACTGTGTGTGAGTTCCACGATGTTAGGCTTTGATTCCCACTTTAGCCCGGTGAATTTTGCTTCAAAATAAAATTGCCTACTGGTCTGCTGGGTGTTCTATGATGTCAAGAATCAAACTGTTAATCTGATCAACCTTATAGTAATATTAGAATTATTTAGAACTAATAAAATCTTAAATTCTGGTACTGCATCAAATAGTAAGGACTAAATCGACTATTAGTTCAAAAAATCCATCCCATTAAATTTGCTTGATTCTTTGCTTCTCATTTTTTTTTACAATTTAAAAAAACAATTCTAACCACTTTTTCTCCAGTTTTTACCCACATTTAACTCAATTTTTATAAAGGTTGCGTAATGGATATTTGAACTTTTTGGGCAAAGCGTGTCAATACCTTTCAACCATTGGATGATTTTAGCAATGCTAACAAGTTATTTGCTTTATAATTTTTTTTAAACATTTTATTTATAACCATTCTAGTACCTTTTTTATTCTTTATTAAGGAGATTTGGCTAGTTCATCTCCGGGGAGAGGAGAGACCTCAGAGTGAGTAGCCTCTAAATACATGGTATATTAACATTTAATAAATAACTTTGCTGGCTCTTCAATTTATATGGGGAAAATAAAAATATATAAAATAGTGAAACAGAGGAACAACAGAACACAAAATGATTTAAAACGAGCTACAAACGAATAATCGAAACAAAACAGAGCTCGAGGACCATCCAGCTAAGATGTTCCGACGGCCGAAAGAAATTCCTACTATACCGAGTGGTAGATTTTGGCTTATTTAAGAAGGTTACTAAAGGGTGATACGGTCAAAATTTGGTCAATATCAACTTGACGTATTTCTTTCAATTTTGCATTTAAAAAACCTGAACACCCCTCATTTTGAAGATGTGTGTGTGTGTAGAATGTTGCTCCTATTTTGATTTTGGATTTCACTCTTCAGTTGTCAAAATGCCGTCCAAGCAAGAAGAGCAGCGTATCAAAATTTTGCTCGCGCATCGCGAAAATCCGAGCTACTCGCACGCAAAGTTGGCAAAATCGCTAAAAGTTGCCAAATCAACCGTTACAAATGTAATTAAAGTGTTTGGGGAACGTTTGTCGACAGCCAGGAAGTCTGGATCGGGGGGAAATCGAAAACCGGAAGCCGATGAGACGACAAAGAGAGTTGCCGGTAGTTTCAAGCGAAACCCTAACCTCTCTCTCCGAGATGCCGCAAATAAGCTGGGTGTATCGTCTACAACCGTGCATCGAGCCAAAAAACGAGCCGGACTATCGACTTACAAGAAGGTAGTGACTCCAAATCGCGATGATAAACAAAATACGACGGCCAAAGCGCGATCCCGGAGGCTGTACACGACGATGCTGACGAAGTTTGACTGCGTGGTAATGGACGACGAAACCTACGTCAAAGCCGACTACAAGCAGCTTCCGGGACAGGAGTTTTATACGGCAAAAGGAAGGGGAAAGGTAGCAGATGTTTTCAAGCACATGAAACTGTCAAAGTTCGCAAAGAAATATCTGGTTTGGCAAGCCATCTGTACCTGTGGCTTAAAAAGCAGCATTGGAAGATTGCCGTAAACGCTCGACGTAGATGTCGCCACTGCATGATGATGATAATGTTGACAGACTGCATATAAAATTCGTGAAAATTAGCGTTGAATCATAATTTTCATCAAGCCTGTGTAAAATCCTTCCAATATAACATTCGAATTGAAGAAGAAAACGTTTTTACCATCAGACTGATGTGCATCTTTGACTTTTCCAGTTGAACTTTCATCAGATATATTCATTTCATTTCGCGGCTCCATCAATGCTGCATCGTAAATATGATGTAAACAGAAGTAAATTGCTCAATTACTCAAAATAAAGATGATTTGTCATGTTGTTATCACTTTCAAAACCATCCGGCACCATTTAATAGTATGGTGCGTGTTGAGTAAAGCAAGTTCCGTTGCGTTTTCCGTCGAAAATTGTGAGTATCAATATGTTTGCTTAGAAAAGGCCAAAATGAACATTTATTGAATATTGGCGTCCTATACAACCAATTCTCCATTACCACCAGCATGATACAACCTTTCCTAAGTAAATTCACTTAATTTCCACTTTCATCTTAGTGGAAATCGCACATATTCACAATTTTCCGAAAAATGCAGCTGCGCAGGAGGTAACCTCTCGCTGTGGGTGCAAACTTGTTATGCATTTTTTTCCATGAAAACATCTCCGATCCATACCGAAACAATTACAATTAGTTTTCAAATACGTTTTCTTACACGATTCAAGCAAAAGTTTCCACGAGAAATTATTAGTTTTTCTTTATGGACCGATTTGCCCCAAAAATCGTCTGTTTTACTTGGAAAATTTGGAAACTATCCTCCTTCTAGTAGTTCTCACTTCGAAATGTAGGAGGCGAAAGCTTGGAAAAGTTTCACTGCAAGACGCCAATTGTCAACCAAGAAATTTACGTGAAAGAGTGTTTGAATAAACGTCTGCTGCCTTTCCTGAAGAAACACGGTTGTTCCGTACTGTTTTGGTCGGATTTGGCATCTTGCCATTACGGTAAAAAGGCCATGGAGTGGTACGCCGCCAACAACGTGTAGGTGGTTCCCAAGGACAAGAACCCTCCCAACACGCCAGAGCTCCGCCCAATTAATTATATGATTTGGGTAATAGCTATACTGAAGATCCGAGAGATGTCGCCCCTTCAGTGGTAGGAAAATCATTTTTGCAGTATGCAGAATATCAGAAAATCCACGATTTGTGACTAAATATGCTTTCACAGAAGGAAACAAATAAACGAGTGTTTACCTTATCACCATAGTAATGTACTCGTGCACTTTTCAGACATCTAAAACTGCCCATAAAGACGATAATGAATAAAAACTGAAAATTTTCATGCATTTCCAAATGGTTTCCTACCATTCCCATACATTCGAAAGTGACTGGCCCTCTGGATGTGGATGATGTCAAAGACAACAAAACATGATTAATTGAGAAATACTGGGCTATTGTCAAGCGGAACCTAAAGAAGACCAAAAAAACTGCTAAGGGCGAGCAGCAGTTCAAGGCAAACTGGCTTTCTGCGGCGAAGAAGGTGGATAAGGTGGCTGTACAAAATCTGATGGCAGGGGTCAAGCGTAAGGCCCGGCAATTCGGATTTGGAAAAGCGGAAGCCTTACTGAATATTTTTCCTGAATTTTATACTAATTGAACTTGAAAAAGAAATTTAATTTGATTTTTTAAATAAACGATTTCACTGATTTACACGCGTTTTCCCTTGACCAAATTTTGACCGTATCACCCTTTAGTGCTACCGACGCCGGAGTATCATTCCCGAGCAGATCCTTAATGCTAGAAGTTAGACAGAGCGACTCCCGAAGATTTTGGAACTCCGGGCAGTTGCACAGGATGTGTTCGACGGTGTAGGGTACCCCGCAGATGATGCAGCTTCTACGGAACGGCAGGCCACCATAGTTATAGTAGAGTTCGGGTGCCCGATCCGAAGCCGCGAAATCACGCGTTGATCCCTCAGGTTGTCCTGTTTGCTCCATGCTTCAGTTGACCCTTTGACTTTGCGGATGAAGGCAGTTCTGTTGCGGAAACATTCAGCTTCCCGTGCAGAGGACTCTGTTCCCCTCGTCGAGGAGAAAGATCCAATTGTTTCCGGAGGTCTTGGCGGAAAAGGCGGCGGTTTTTAAGGCAATATTTGCGTTTAAGCAGAACCGGAAAGGAAGAAGACCCGCTTCGATGCATGCGGCGTCTGCTGGAGTGAATGGCAGGAGACCAGATATGATGCGGATGTAGCTTTTTTAGATCGGTGCGATGGTTCTAACCAGCTTCTCGGAGGCGATACAAGTAATTTCCGTCGCCAAAAGCAACCTACTGTCGATGATGGCTCGCGCCACCCGAAACCGAACATCGCGGTCGTTAGATTGGTGACTTTTTTTTTTACTTTAAATGATCTTTATTTCTTGTGTTTGTGTAGTTTACATGTATGAATTTTTCAAGTGACACAGATGCGTCTTTTCAACTTTAGTTACTTTGAAGTTTCAATTATTATTAATCACAGTTCCTAGTCCTATCAGGCCTGTTTTAAGAATGACCACCTTGGTGGGATTGGTTTGTTTTAAATTTGAAAAAGGAGACTACTTATAACTACTATTTACAACTACAACTAACCTACAACTACTATATACACCTAACCTACTATATACAAATTGCTTATCTAAGCATTTTCTGATAAATTACAGTTTTGTGCAAATTTAGTCTTAATTTCGTTAATTTTGGAATCTATTTTGGCAATGCCTGCCTCTTCATGTAAATTTGTTATTCTAGTGTCGAAAGGACGATCAAGAACCATCCTCAGCACTCTATTCTGAGCGACCTGAATTTTGTTCCTGTGAGTCTGTGCACATGATTCCCACACCGGAGCTGCATAGAAGATCGCAGGTGCTATTATTTGTTTGTAGACAGCCAGTTTGTTCACCTTGAGAGGCGGGATCTACGTAAAATCAGCGGATACAGACACCTAACCAAGGTGGAACACTTGATTACGGTTTTCTCCACATGCGAGCGGAATAGGAGCTTTTCGTCAAACAACATCCCGAGATAGGTTACTTCGGCGGACCACTCAACTCTTGTGCCTTCCATGATTACAGTACAAGATGGAGCCGGTTTTAGTTTGGGCGATTGCCGATGGAGGAACATGATCGCTTGTGTTTTGGAGGCATTGATTTTGATTTTCCACGTGGTGGCATTATCAGCAAAGGCATTAAGGCATCGTTGAAGTTTGTTCGTTATTTCGCGAGGCATCCTTCCTTTGACGGCTATTGCGGTATCATCTGCGAACAGGAAGAACACGCAACCGTCTCCAAGGGGAGGAATGTCGGAAGTGTAAATGCTGTAAAGCAAGGGGCCCAGCAGACTGCCTTGCGGGACACCTGCTGGGATGGAAAACGTGTCTGAAAGACAACCATTCAACGATACCCTAAACGACCTTTGCTGAAGGTAGTTACGGGTGATTTTAACCAGATGTAATGGGAAGTTGAAGTTACAAAGCTTGTACACAAGTCCGTCATGCCAAACATTGTCAAACGCCTTTTCAACGTCTAACAAGGCCATGGCTGTGGACTTGGATACAGCTTTGTTACTTCGGATGTTATTCATCACCCGTACTAGTTGGTGATCTCGAACAATTTGCTCAGCGCTGAAAGGAGGCTGATTGGTCTGTAGCTTGAAGACAATGTTGGATCCTTACCGGGCTTGCGGATTGGTATGATTTTTGCTACTTTCCAGATGCTTGGAAAGTAGTGCATTTCCAAACATCTGTTGAAGATAGCGGTTAGGAGAGACTGCACTTTCATGCTGAGTCTCTTCAAGATCAAGTTGAATATACCGTCAAACCCGGGGGCCTTCATGTTCTTGGTGCATTTCAGCGCTGAGCAAATCTGTTGTACTGTAATCATATCCGCCGGAGGCACGACACAAGGGGAGGCCTCTAGGTTTTGAACGCATTGCGCAACCTGATCTTCGAGTGGATTTTGGATAGTCGAGCCAAGCAAATGCGATGAAGCGACATGCTTGCCGATCGCATTTGCTTTCTCATGTGGGGTGATTAAAAGCCGATCGTCATCATTATCGACTTTGAGTGGTGGAACGGGTTTGAGATGAGTTTTCAGGACCTTGGCTACCTTCCAGAATGGTCTGGAGCGGTCGTCTAGATTCTGGACAACACGCCCGAAACTTTCATTTCGGAGTGAGTCCACTCTGGAAGCAATCTGCCTGTTCAGATCGGCCATTTCATGTTTTTTTGCCCAGATCTCCAGTCCTCTGAAACTGGCATCTACGAACATTTCTCAACCGAATCAGTAATTGGGTGTGGGAATCAATAGCAACAAACTTACCCCTCACAGGAACTCGTCAGCCACGGATATGGCCTGTTGGAGTCCTTCCAACGTCCGGTCAATGTCATCTACGGTGTTGAGCAGTGGATTTTTATCGATGTTGCTGTCCACCATTTGTCCGTACTGCACCCAGTTGACATGGTGGTAGTCTTTACGCAGACAGCTTCTAGCAGGAACCACGTTGACACCGACTTCAGTCACCACCGGTTGGTGGTCGGAGCTGAGATCGTTGTACGCCTCCGGCTTGGATTGTCCGATGTTTGACAGGTCCAGAGTGGAGGGATTTCTCGCCGGAGAGATGAAAGTTGGTTCGTCCGGAAATTGCACAGTGTACAGTCCATGTTGTGCGTGGTCGAACAATAGACATCCGTTCCGGTTCCTCTGGTAGTTCCACCAAGCTTCATGGCGGGCGTTCAGGTCGCCCCCAACGATGAATCGAGAGCTAGTACGGGTGATGGCGGTCAGGTCCTTTTTGAATTGGATTTTTAGTCCATTGCTTGCCGTTCACTGGCGTGGGCAGTAAACAGCAATAAACTGGACATTTCCAGTTGGTAATTCCACCTCCACACTAACGGCCTCGATGGTAGAAGTGCGGATGTGGGGCAGAGTGCAAAACTTGATTCCCTTTCTGACGATGACCACTAAACCACCCCCCCTGGAGCTGGTGCGATCAAGCCGGATAATGTTGTGGTCAGGCAACCAGAAGCTGTCGCCGGACTTTAGGTGGGTCTCGGTTAGAAGAACCACGTCGATGCTATGCTTGCGGAGGAAGTCGGCAAGCTCAATATGTTTTGCTCTTACAGAGCAAGCGTTCCAGGTAGCGATGGTTAGCGGTTTAGACACCATACTGAATGATGAACTTACCGAGCACTTGGATCTGTTCGGGCTTGTTGCGGCACTTACGTAAAGCACCGGTCATATTGATGAAAATCTCCATCAATTCATCCGCTGTGAACAGATCGAGATTATTTGGTTGAGCTGTTGGTTGTCTCCAAAATCCAGGAGGGGATGGAGAGCTTTGTCCAGCAGCAGATCCAGACGTTTCTTGAGGGGGGGGGGCGGTTCGCACCCTTGGATTCGCTTGTCCATGAAAAGGCGGAAAGTCCTCGACCCTGAAAGCCGGGGCCTTATCCTTCCTTCGTGCTGGTTGATTTTTGGCGCACGCCTGATTACGGATGCGCTTGATACCCTCGCGTTTAGGGCACTGCTTGTTGAATCCTTGGTGAGTAGCACCACAGTTGGCGCATTTTAACGCCACGGCTCCATCCGCAGGGCAGTCGGAAGTGGCGTGGTCTTGAGCGCAATTGCCACAGCGTGGCTTATAGTTGCAGTTGCGGGTGCCGTGTCCGAAGTTCAGACACCGTTGGCACTGAGTCACATCACGATGGCCGCCACGGTATGGCTCCCAGCGGACGGTGATGGAATTGATGGAGCGGATGGCTTTCAGTGCGTTGAGCGTCACCGTTCCCTTCTGGAAGTGTACCAGGAAAAGGCTATCCGGATACGCCTTAACATTCTCGTTTCTTCTAGTCATCCGAAAGACGGCACTTGGGACCAGCTTGTACCGGTCCCTGATTTCAGCTTCGATAAACTTCGGGTCGAAGTTTGGTAGGCCCCTAATGACGACCTTGAATGGCTTCTCACCGGGAATGTGAACCATGGAAGTCCTCAGGTGGGCGACGACCAAGTCATACTCCATTTTGGTACGGAGCACCACCTTGGTGCCGACTCTGCCCAACTTGTATTCGGCTTTAACGCCCAGCGTCGCTAGATCTGCGATGAGCTCATTAAGATGGGCATTTTTCACTACCAGTGGAGGTAGCTTCACTTTTGCCGCACTCGGGCCGGCAGAATTTTCGTTGCCGATGGCGTCGCCGAAATCACCGATGTCGCTGAACAAGTATAAGTGCAGGCTCGTCCACTTGTATGCACGCAAGCCTTAAAATCTATACTAATGCTTAGACATAAATATAAATCTGCAGCTGTTTCCTGTGCGAAGCTTCAAATGCGTAGAAGAAGAACATGACAGACTGTATAATTCACTTTTAGGACCACAATTAAATTATGAACAGAAGTAAATAAATGAGCTAGTTATGATTTCATCTAATGAGAATCCTGCCCAGTACATGTGAAAAATAGCATGAAAATAAGATTGTGCAATCAGCGTGAAGGAATTCAAGAAAAAATAAATAATATTGAACAGCATTGATTTTCCACCAGAAAAGCTCAAAACTACCACTCACTCATCTGGTCATATCTCAAAAACTATATGTCTAAATCATTTGTCCGTAGAAACACGTCTAGTAGAAGAGTTTTCCAAAGTATGGTCAACATTTGAGTCCAAAATATTAAGAAATAAAAAAATCCCACTGATTGTGAAAAAAAGGCAATGTTTTGACAATTTGTAAACCTGGTGATAATCAGTCTGTATACTGTAGTTACTATAACAAAAACAAAATGTGGTACACCTATAAGAATTTACAAGCCCCGTAACGTGGGTAGATCACCTTTTCGTGGAACGTTACGGGATGTAAGATCTACCACCGATTCCTAGTCCTGACTACTTCAAACTAGGGGAACAGGATTTTTCAGTAATCCAAGTAACACATCTTAGTCCTTGTTACTTTGTATGCCTTGTTGATAGTGACAAGACTCGGCTTTGTCCATCAAGAATGATCTTGAAACAAGGAAAAAATGAGTTAGTTAGTCTTCATCTATGTGATTCCTAATCTTCTATTCGTTGTTCTCTAGTTTGAAGTGGTTAAGACTAGGGTTCTGATGCATGGTCATTATCGGTGTCATTCCTTAATTTTGTTGCTAAGGAATCCAATTTTGACTGACAGAGGGGCACGCGTTTGGAGAGTGTTTCAACACTCCGAACGGTATAAATAGCGGAACCTTTCAATTAGAGTCGGATCCTTGCGATAAATGCAAGAATGACAACTGTTAAAAAATCGAATACTTTATCATTTCTCAATAGTGATGGAGTAATACGACATGCACTAAACTAAGGACACGGTATATACTACAATAGATCAAATTACTGGACGCAGTGGTGTTAGGTCCCGAACAGAGGAAAAAAAATAAGAATTTACATTAAAAAACCTTCAAATTGACAGAGAGAAGGATTAGTATTTTCCATTTAATTCCACTACTTTATTTGCTTATCCTTGACAGATACGCGTATTTCGTCTACAATGTGCAGACTTCTTCAGTGTCTTGTACTAATACTCGACTATCAGTCGAGTATTAGTACAAGACACTGAAGAAGTCTGCACATTGTAGACGAAATACGCGTATCTATCAAGGATAAGCAAATAAAGTAGTGGAATTAAATGGAAAATACTAATCCTTCTCTCTCTCATTATACAGGTATTCCACTAAGACGCCCACATTCATCAGGATTCAAATTGACGTTTTGAGATCAAGAGTAGCTTATTTGGTTGTGGAGTAATCTCTTTTTAAAAATCTAGAAAATCCAGGGTTGTAGCCGAGAGGGATGTAGGCCTTTCAGAGTAAAATCAAAAAAGGTGTTAGTTCAGAATGCCAAAATAAGCGTTTTGGCTAAGTTTGGCCTCAAGTCGGTGACATCGACCACAACTTTTCAAAATTCTGTACCCACTTGAGCTGGAAGGACCCATATATTGAAGGTTGTTGAGAATTGATGTTGTTTCACATAAGTTATGTCCCGTGGAAGCGTATAGGTGAATTACCTATCGATCTACCAAAACCATTTTTGGCCCTACTTGCAGTGACATGTTGAGGAAAATCAAGTTATTAAGCTTGATCAAATCAAACAGTGAGAAGCGCCCACTGCTATTTGACTTAGTTTCCGTGCTACAATCAGTGGTAGACAATTATCATACATCATACATTCAGACGAACGGTTACCTTCTAAATCACAAGTACAATAAAACCATCCGAAACTGATACCACGTTTCATCGAGCCATAGCCCGCTAAGTGACTGAACCAAACCCACATTTTGGATCCCAATGCAAAACCCGATCGAGCCATATTAATCATCATATTTCATCCGACGTAAACACATTACTCCGGAATCAGCTTCTTAAACGACGACCTTCGAGCGCATTCGCCGACTCGTACGTACCCCGTTCAATGAAAGCCTGGCAAAAGCGCACAGATCCTATTATCACTTCTGTTGTTGCCGTTCGTTGCCATTCGCGCCCACAACTCTGTATTTATGCCAATTTTTCTCTTATTTTGTTAAATGGGCGCACGCCACCATACGCCAAAGTGTGTACATGCTAACAATACTCCCCTCGTACCCTCCCCCCCCCCCCCCTTCGTAAGGGTTTAATCGTAATGAAAGCGTTACCAGCCAACGACCAGTGCATATCGCGCATATTTGGCACATAAACAGAGCGCGAGCGATCGGCGAAAATGAGTGAGAGAAAACCTGCAATAAACATGACATGGCAGAATAAAACCGTCCAGCCGTCCGGCACCAAAGCAAAGTAGGAACCTACCGAGGGACAGCACCGTATGGTATAAATAAATATTTTTATTGCCATAATATTTATAATTTAATAACTTGTATATTTTATTAACTTGATTATTGAATAATTGGTTTGAAATAATCGCAAAAAAAAGGAGAGCGTTGCAAGTGCCACATACTTGCCAGAGTGCCCAGAGTGGCTTCGAAAGCATTCCCGGATAATAAAAATGTTGTTAAATTTTACGACTTTGGAGCTGAAATTTATTATTATCATTTTCGAAAAAGTGTAATTCTTTTTCGGGTGGATTTTCCTGGGCTCGATCTGAAGGAGATTACTTTCTTTCCAGCCCCAAGTTCAAAAAAAAAATGTCCTTCTCATCTTTGATCTTTCGGCTCCCAAGTGTCCTCACCAGTCACAGCGTCAAGTCGAGGCACATAATACTTCAAGCGATGGCTCTGCCTTCCCCGTGTCCCTCCTCTCTGGCCCTCGATGGCCCGCAAAGAAGGTGTAAATACGGTCAACGTACTCGATAATTGTCAGCTTAAAACTTAATTTATGATATTTATGATATTTTTACCTCCGCATCACCCGCCCGGAGCAGCTCGAACGTCGACCAGCCAGCTTTCGCGAGCGCAGTTTTATTTCATCTTTCGCCATTTGGCCAATCGGCCACAGAAATGACGACGACGACGACGACGATGGAACGACGATTTTTGATTCATTTGTGATCCATTTGCGCTTACCGTGGCGGTGTTGGCCGGTGCCAGCGTGAACGACCGACGGGCGAACGTGGACGGATGAAGCGGACGATCAACTGTCGGTCAGAAATTTTTATTGCACTCTCCACTTGAGCACTTCAATCAAATTCATATTTTATTGTTATTCGACGTCCGATAGCGGCTTTCGTTCGGTGTGAGTCTGTGAGATGTGATGCACTGCCGGAGAGGAACCATGGCGGATTGACTTTGGAAGTTTCGCGAAGCCATGAGGAAATCCTTTCGAAAGGAAGTGGGACGATGATTGAGGCTTTATAGCGCCGTTAAGAATAAATTAGCTCGAATTAGGAGTGAATGTAATCTGCATTGTGGGCCAGTTGTCTTGTGCAGGATAGAAGGTCTCAATCAGATCCTATTAAGGTAAACATTTTAGAAGGTCTATAAACATCTTGAATTCTGAACGTACTGTAGCACAGAAAGGTGGCTCCATACAAAAGTCGGTCGTAATCATGTTTTTAACATCTAGCGGTTCGGAAGGGAAGTAAAGCCGGTGGTCCCCGGTTCATGAGTTCATGGGTCGATAGGTAGGGTCCAGGTGTGGGAGCTGTCTCCCTGGCGTCAGTAGCATTGGTGCTCAGCACTGAAAACAAGATCGACGGAAAACAAATCAAGGAAAAAAAATGTTTTTTATCATTTTAGACATGAAATGTGAAGTGATAGTAATTGAAACTGTTTTTCCTGATCGTGTTAATCTCAATTAGTGTTGCACAATAGAAGTATTTTTGGAGTATGATGCTATTCTACGTTCTATTAAGCTCCTGTCAATCGGTTTAACTGAGGTGCTAAAAACTGTGTCGTAAGGCTTATGAATCATATAGTTAAACCGAACGCAAACAATCATTCAAAAGTGCCCCATGCAGTTTTCAAAGGTTTGAATCAAATGGCAATACAACTACATTCTTGTTCAACTCTGGAAGCTATTATTCAACGTTGGAATAAATCAGGTTTTTTTATAATTGCTCTCAATTGTTTGCTGGAGAAGACCCAAAAAACTGTTGGAAGCGAGAAGCAGTTTAAGGCAAACTGGCGTTCTGGGTCGAACAAAGTGAACAAAGTGGATTTACAGAATCTGATGGCAGAAGTTGAAAACGAATGGTTTGGCAATTCAGATTTGGTCATCCGGGAGCTTATCTGATTTTTTTTTCTGTTTTTTATACTAATTGAATTTAAAGAAGAAAAATAATTAGTTTTAATAAATTTAATAAATTTACACGTATTCTTGTTTGACCAAATTTTGATCGAAACACCCTTTAAATCGAATCCGCTTAAATGGAACACATAAAGGGTGATACGGTCAAAATTTGGTCAATATCAATGACGTATTTCTTTCAATTTTGCATTTAAAAAACCTGAACACCCCTCATTTTGAAGGTGTGTGTGTGTAGAATGTTGCTACTATTTTGATTTTGGAATTCATTCTTCAGTTGTCAAAATGCCATCCAAGCAAGAAGAGCAGCATATCAAAATTTTGCTCGCGACTCGCGAAAATCCGAGCTACTCGCACGCAAAGTTGGCAAAATCGCTAAAAGTTGCCAAATCAACCGTTACAAATGTAATTAAAGTGTTTGGGGAACGTTTGTCGACAGCCAGGAAGTCTGGATCGGGGGGAAATCGAAAACCGGAAGCCGCTGAGACAACAAAGAGAGTTGCCGGTAGTTTCAAGCGAAACCCTAACCTCTCTCTCCGAGATGCCGCAAATAAGCTGGGTGTATCGTCTACAACCGTGCATCGAGCCAAAAAACGAGCCGGACTATCGACTTACAAGAAGGTAGTGACTCCAAATCGCGATGATAAACAAAATACGACGGCCAAAGCGCGATCCCGGAGGCTGTACACGACGATGCTGACGAAGTTTGACTGCGTGGTAATGGACGACGAAACCTACGTCAAAGCCGACTACAAGCAGCTTTCGGGACAGGAGTTTTATACGGCAAAAGGAAGGGGAAAGGTAGCAGATGTTTTCAAGCACATGAAACTGTCAAAGTTCGCAAAGAAATATCTGGTTTGGCAAGCCATCTGTACCTGTGGCTTGAAAAGCAGCATTTTCATAGCTTCCGGGACTGTCAACCAAGAAATTTACGTGAAAGAGTGTTTCAATAAACGTCTGCTGCCTTTCCTGAAGAAACACGGTTGTTCCGTACTGTTTTGGTCGGATTTGGCATCTTGCCATTACGGTAAAAAGGCCATGGAGTGGTACGCCGCCAACAACGTGCAGGTGGTTCCCAAGGACAAGAACCCTCCCAACACGCCAGAGCTCCGCCCAATTGAGAAATACTGGGCTATTGTCAAGCGGAACCTAAAGAAGACCAAAAAAAACTGCTAAGGGCGAGCAGCAGTTCAAGGCAAACTGGCTTTCTGCGGCGAAGAAGGTGGACAAGGTGGCTGTACAAAATCTGATGGCAGGGGTCAAGCGTAAGGCCCGGCAATTCGGATTTGGAAAAGCGGAAGCCTAACTGAATATTTTTCCTGAATTTTATACTAATTGAACTTGAAAAAGAAATTTAATTTGATTTTTTAAATAAACGATTTCACCGATTTACACGCGTTTTCCCTTGACCAAATTTTGACCGTATCACCCTTTAGTATGCGGAGCTTTAATCATTAGTTTCAACTTGGAATATTTCGTGGTCCCCCAAGTAACATTGCAAGTTTTATAGGGGTTTTATAGCATTCTACAAGTCTAAATCATGGTCTACAGAACCCTCATAAAACCAGAATTGTTACTTGGGCCAGGCCATATAGAACGTTTCTCTCTTCAGCAAAGTTGTTCAGTGGATAAGGACTTTTGTTGGTGGAAAGATGATCAGAATTTTCTCACTTAGCGGCTCTGACGTGTAAGTAAACGTCCTCACTATGCTATATCTGCAATCCAGGCCATATACAGGGTGTTCGGTTCCCTAGTGCAAAAAATTTAAGGGGCGATAGAAAATCATATTTGAAGTAAAAAATTGTTCTACGCAAATGATAAAAACTCAAAGATTACTGAGTTATTGAACTTTTTTCTGTAAAATTGGCTCTAACTTGAATGCGCTCTGCAAACAGACGTCAACAGCAACGCACGGTGGGGTTGAATTCGTGTTTTACGCAACCGTTAATTAACGTAGTACAAAATTGAAACAAAACTAAAGAGAGAGTTGTAGAGCGCATTTAGAGGCATCTTTTGGTTAGACAAAACAATACACTTTATTACGTTTTTTTTTTTTTTAAATAATATGGGAAAACCCGTAGGAAAACACAAGTTTTAGACTCGTTTATCCCTAAAATGTGTCTAAATGCCGCTTACCTAAAGTAGAAATGACACTATTAAGTAGGACCAATCTGTCCAATGGAGGCAAGAGTTTTGTGCTAAATGGCATAGTTTTCGAGTTAGAGCCAATTTATGGCAAGCATAGACCAAAACAGAAAAAGTTCAATTAGGCAGTAATCTTTGAGGTTTTATCATATACGTAGAACAATTGTTTTACTTCAAATATGGTCTTCTATCGCCCTTAAACTATTTGCACTAAGGAACCGAACACCCTGTATAAGGTCAAAGACTTCAGCAAAGTTGTTCAGTGGATCATCGAATTTTCTAACTCAGATCTGTAAATTTGGTAAAGAATGAAAAATATAAACAAATAAGATAGGCTCAATTGCGAAGCCATGGCAGGGCTGGTAAATGTCATTTTCAATGAAAGATCTCTCGTGATATTTACAGAAATACTTCTGTCCCTATCATCGGATGAGAAAACGACGAAAGAGATTTTCTTCAAAATCTCATCGAATTTTTTGTAATGAGAGAACGTAACAGTGTTGTGATCGTCGTAATTACTAGCTCATTTATCGCTATTAATGTTACTTGTACTGATGAAATCTTAATAATATATTCACTCCACCGATTACATACGGTTGTTTGCTTAAACTCATCTACATCAGTTAGAAATGTTAAAACGCTAAGTGCTTGATCATTATAAAATGATAGGACCTGTTTTCTCATTGTCACATGACGGCCGTGATATTTACCAGCTCTGCTCCTGGAAAAAAAAAACTGGCTCACTTACTCTATATCTTGGGATCCTGGCCATATAGAAAGTTTCTGTCTTTGGTGAATTTGTTCAGTGGGTTAAGTACTTTTGGTTGGTGGACAGAATTTCAGAATATTTTCACTACGCGGTGCTAGTGTGCAAGTGAATTTTCTGTTTCTCACTACGCGGAGCTAGTACACAAGTGAATTGCCTCAATATTCTATTTATTGGATTCCTGGTCATGGAAACTAACGATCTTAAATTGGCTCACTACTTGGTCACCATTGGTCACAAGCAAATCAATTAACGTACCCCATTCTAATCAAAATTCTAGTATTACACAATGTTTGTTTTGATTCGCTATGAAGGTTTGACAGATAAAATGAGGGGTTCGTGGATGGTCCTATGTTTCGAGGGGTGCATCGATTAGTTTGGGACCGAAGATAGTACCAGAGCTGAGCCAAAAAGTTGACCACGTTTCTTTGGGATTTACTAGTCTTAGAGTTACCTCTATGGTGTTAGTGTTTAGCGCCAATTCATCTCCATTTCTCGATGATCTTTATTTCGATATTAAATTATTCTCGACTTCCCTGGGTATGGAGTATCATCGTGCTTGCCACACAATATACAAATTCATGCATTGGTATTGGCATCGAAAGCTTTCAATTCATAAGTGAGGAAGTGCATTTAGAACACTCAGTTGAGAGCAAACAATAAGCCAATATGCACTAAGCAATAAGCTTGAAATTAGAATAAGAAGAAGAACTGACATCACGCTAATTTAACTGCATTTGTTTATTTTTGTGGCCATAAAAATTACATGAGATTTTCCACATGACTGAAGCATTGAGGTAAATCTTAGACCAGAAGGTTCCGAAGAAACGTGCTCAACTTTCTTGCTCAGCTCTGGTACTCTCTTCGGTCCCAAGCTAATCAATGCACCCCTCGAAACATAGGAAAATCTACGAACTCATTTTATCTGTCAAACATTCAAAGCGAATCAAAACAAACATAGTGCAGTACTAGAATTTTGACTAGAATGGGCTACGCTTATAGATGTAGTTATGACCAGTGCTGAGATTTGTCATTGTCATTGACAGACTTTGTTGTTCACCACATAGTCACTGAAAAAAAAACCTTCGTCAAAATTTCATGCATTTTTTGACGTAGAACTACGTCTTTGTCGACTAAACTGGGGTGCAAATCAAAAAAATATGTGTGATGAAGTAGTGTTAGGTTGTGAACGCTTGTAACTTTGTCATTTATAGATGAAATTAAAATCTAAATACGTCAATCGATAGGATATTACATTACAAACCTACTAAAATACATATTTTTTCCAATTTTTCTGTAATAAAACTTTTGAAAAATGCACAAATGATAATTTTATCACTGTTTTCATGAAATAAGCGATTTTCCCAATCCTAGTCATCAAAATCGAGTACCACTTGGTTGTACATCGTTCTGAAAATATAAAACAGCGCTGCTGTCGCGCTTCTGCTCATTACCGTTTCGGACGAGGTGGCGCTTGGTCCTGCAGTAAGCAGGAGCAAGTCAGTGGTTAGAGGAGACTTGGGTCCCGTTCAACTAAGGGGCTGTTCATTAACTACGGGTGGGGGAAGGGGGTGGCAAGAATCCCAAAAAATTGTCTACGTAGTAAATGAACAGCCCCTAATACAAAACGCGGAAAAGTTATTTATGCAACACATCCCCCACCCTGCCCCCCTCCCCTATAACGACAACCTGAAAAAACATTGACTTTCACCGATCACTTTTTTCCGGGAAATAATTGTTAAGCAAACTACAATGTAGTAAAAAAAAGGGTAATTCCGTTAATTTTTTTACCCAACTACTGCCCAGAGAGCTTCAAATTTGAGAAAAAAAAATCGCTCACCATTTTTTTATGTTATTCTGGGGGTTATTTACCACAAACTGACTGTAAAACATATCTGGTGCCTCTATATATGCAATTATATAAACATACGAAGTCCATCCTTTTTTACATATTCTGCACAAAAGATACTGTCTGTCCCGCCCCATTCATTAAAAACGGTGGGAAATCCTGTCAGGGGCGGGGCTTAGAAAGTATTTTTTGTGCAGAATATGTAAACAAGGATGGACTTCGGATGTTAACCCAAATGTATATACCGTGCATCATAGAGAAAGAAGCTCTATCATTCTCTGCTTGAACGTCAAGCAGTACAGTTCGGTCTTTGCTCGCTCTGTCGAGTTGTTCTAAAGTTTCTAGTTTGTTCCAAACATTCGCAGTTTAATCGCGTCGTCAGTAGTGTCGGTCGCTTCGTGTGATGGGAAGACAGCGCTCCCGGAGCAGGCTCCGAGAGAAAACGGAGAAGAAAAACAGCGGTGAGGGTAGCTTGAGTGTACCTATTTCGAATAGGTACGCTACTCTTCCCACCGATGTAGGGAATCCCACCTCAGCCACGGTGAAGCGGTCTAAGAAGAGGAAGAAAAATCAAGGCCAGTCCGATGGTGCGAGTGGACGGGACGATGCCACCGCGACGAACGTCAGCGTCATTGGTGATTTCGGCGACGCCGTCGACAACGAAACTGCTGCCAGCCCGAGTGCAGCAAAAATGAAGCTTCCTCCACTGGTGGTGAAGCAAGTCCCACTCAACACGCTGATTGGCGATCTTTCATCGCTGGGCGTTGCAGCTGAGTTTAAGCTCGGCAGGATCGGCACCAAGGTGATGCTCCGAACCAAAGCGGAGTACGAAGTGGCCGTGAAATATCTGAAGGATACCAAGGCGGAATTCTTCACGCACGACATCCCCGGTGAGAAGCCCTTCAAGGTAGTCATCAGGGGTCTACCAAACTTCGACCCCAAGATGGTCGAAGCCGAAATCAACCGGTACAAGCTAGCCCCAATCGCTGTCTTCCGAATGACAAGGAGAGATGAAAACGTGAAGACGTACCCGGATTGTCTTTTCCTGGTGCACTTCCAGAAAGGGACGGTGACGCTCAATGCGCTACAAGCCATCCGATCGATCTACTCCATCATCGTACGGTGGGAGCCATACCGTGGCGGTCATCGTGACGTAACGCAGTGTCAGAGGTGCCTCAATTTTGGACACGGTACTCGCAACTGCAACATCAAGCCACGCTGCAGCAACTGCGCTCAAGAACACGCCACTTCCAACTGCCCTGCGGATGGAGCCGTGGCGATAAAATGCGCTAACTGTGGTGGTGCACATCAAGGCTCTGACAGACAGTGCTCCAAACGCGAGGACTTCAAACGCATCCGAAAGCTGGCGTCAAGCAACAATCAACCAGGACGCAAGAAGGACAAAACCCCATCATTCAGGACGGAGGATTTTCCGCCTCTTCGTGCTCCCCAGCAAAGGCAAGCGAATTCGCGGGTGCAACCCGCCCCTCCTCAAGAAGCTTCCGGTGATTCTGCTGGCCAAAGCTCTCCATCCCCCCCTGGATTCTGGAGACAACCAACAGGACAAAACAACCCCGATCTGTTCTCAGCGGATGAACTGATGGAAATTTTCGTCAACATGTCCGGTGCTCTTCGTAAGTGCCGCAATAAGCCCGAACAGATCCAAGTGCTCGGTAAGTTCATCATCCAGTATGGCGTCTAAACCGCTAACTATCGTCACCTGGAATGCTTGCTCTGTAAGAGCAAAAAAGATTGAGCTTGCCGACTTCCTCCGCAAGCACAGCATCGACGTGGGCCTTCTAACCGAGACCCATCTAAAGTCCGGCGACAGCTTCTGGTTGCCTGACCACAACATTATCCGGCTTGATCGCACCAACTCCAGGGGGGGTGGTGTTGCGGTCGTCGTCAAGAAAGGAATAAAATACCACACTCTGTCCCATATCCGCAACTCTATCATCGAGGCCCTTGGTGTGGAGGTGGAGTCGTCGACTGGATACGTCCAGTTCATCGCCGTCTACTGCCCTCGACAGTGTGCCGCCAGCAGTGGACTAGCGGCTAAATTTAAGAAGGACCTGTCCACCATCACCCGTACCGGTTCCCGCTTCGTAGTTGGAGGAGATCTGAATGCTCGCCATGAGGCCTGGCGGAACTACCAGCAGAACCAGAACGGTCGTCTCCTGTTCGACCACTCACAGCATGGGCTGTATTCCGTTTGGTTTTCGGATGAACCAACATTCATCTCACCGGCGGGCAACCCATCGACGCTAGACCTGTTCCTGACAAATATCGGCTTGTCCAAGCCGGTAGCCTTGAACGAACTCAGCTCCGACCACCAACCGGTGGTGGCTGAACTGGGCTGCAACGTGGCTCTTGCTTCAAGCCTGCGCAAGGACTACCATCGCGTTAACTGGGCCCAGTTTGGACGCGTGGTAGACAGGCACATCATCGACAACCCGCCGCTTGACACCGTAGAGGACATCGACCGAGCGTTGAAGGGACTCCACCAAGCCATAACCGTGGCTGACGAGGCGTGCGTCCGACGAGTTCCTGTGAGGGGTAAGTTTATTGCCATTGATTCCCACACCCAACTTTTGATTCGCCTGAGAAATGTTCGTAGATGCCAGTTTCAGAGGACTGGAGATCTGGGCAAAAAACATGAAATGGCTGATCTGAACAGACAGATTGCTTCCAGAATGGACTCACTCCGAAATGAAAGTTTCGGGCGTGTTGTCCAGAATCTGGACGACCGCTCCAGACCATTCTGGAAGGTAGCCAAGGTCCTGAAAACTCATCCCAAACCCATTCCACCTCTCAGAGTCGAAAATGATGACGATCGGCTTTTAATCACCCCACAGGAGAAAGCAAATGCGATCGGCGAGCATGTCGCTTCATCGCATTTGCTTGGCTCGAATATCCAAAGTCCGCTCGAAGATCAGGTTGCGCAATGCGTTCAAAACCTAGATGCCTCCCCTTGTGTCGTGCCTCCGGCGGATATGATTACAGTACAACAAATTTGCTCAGCGCTGAAATGCACCAAGAACATGAAGGCTCCCGGGTTTGACGGTATATTCAACTTGATCTTGAAGAGACTCAGCATGAAAGTGCAGTCTCTTCTAACCGCTATCTTCAACAGATGTTTGGAACTGCACTACTTTCCAAGTATCTGGAAAGTAGCAAAAATCATACCAATCCGCAAACCCGGTAAGGATCCAACATTGCCTTCAAGCTACAGACCAATCAGCCTCCTTTCAGCGCTGAGCAAATTGTTCGAGAAACTCATTCTCAATCGTTTGCTCAAGTTTGTGGAGGAAAATAACATTCTCCTTCCGGAACAGTTTGGATTCAGAAAGGGGCACTCCACCAATCATCAGCTAGTACGGGTGATGAATAACATCCGAAGTAACAAAGCTGTATCCACGTCCACAGCCATGGCCTTGTTAGACGTTGAAAAGGCGTTTGACAATGTTTGGCATGACGGACTTGTGTACAAGCTTTGTAACTTCAACTTCCCATTACATCTGGTTAAAATCACCCATAACTACCTTCAGCAAAGGTCGTTTAAGGTATCGTTGAATGGTTGTCTTTCCGACACGTTTTCCATCCCAGCAGGAGTCCCGCAAGGCAGTCTGCTGGGCCCCTTGCTTTACAGCATTTATACTTCCGACATTCCTCCCCTTGGAGACGGTTGCGTGTTCTTCCTGTTCGCAGATGATACCGCAATAGCCGTTAAAGGAAGGATGCCTCGCGAAATAACGAACAAACTTCAACGATGCCTTAACGCCTTTGCTGATTATGCCACCACGTGGAAAATTAAAATCAATCCCTCCAAAACACAAGCGATCATGTTCCTACATCGGCAATCGCCCAAACTGAAACCGGCTCCATCTTGTACTGTAATCATGGATGGCACAAGGGTTGAGTGGTCCGCCGAAGTAACCTATCTCGGGATGTTGATCGATGAAAAGCTCCTCTTCCGTTCGCATGTAGAGAAAACTGTAGTCAAGTGTTCTACCTTGGTTAGGTGTCTGTATCCGCTGATTTGCTGCAGATCCCGCCTCTCAAGGGTGAACAAACTGGCCGTCTACAAACAAATCATAGCACCTGCGATCCTCTACGCAGCTCCGGTGTGGGAATCATGTGCACAGACTCACAGGAACAAAATTCAGGTCGCTCAGAATAGAGTGCTGAGGATGGTTCTTGATCGTCCTTTCGACACTAGAATAACAAATTTACATGAAGAGGCAGGCATTGCCAAAATAGATTCCAAAATTAACGAAATTAAGACTAAATTTGCACAAAATGATCATTATCAGAACATGCTTTGATAAGCAATTTGTATATAGTAGGTTAGGTGTACATAGTAGTTGTAGGTTAGTTGTAGTTGTAAATAGTAGTTATAAGTAGTCTCCTTTTTCAAATTTTCAAACAAACCAATCCCACCAAGGTGGTCATTCTCTAAAACAGGCCTGATAGGACTAGGAACTGTAATTAATAATAATTGAAATTTCACAGGAACTAAAGTTGAAAAGACGCATCTGTGTCACTTGATAAGTTATACATGTAAACCACACAAATTCAAGAAATATAGATCATTTAAGTAAGTAGAAGTAGAAAGAAGCTCTATCTACTGTTTCCAATTGGGTTCTTTAAGGGTATTGAGGTAAAGGCATATTTGTAATCTACATTCAACATGGAATAGAAAACCGAAATTTGATCAAAATTGGAGCACTGGAACTATTTTATATAAGTTCGATTACCTTAGCAAATATCACCATCTTAGCGCCCCTCAGTGGGACTTTGTATGGGAGCGAGCTGTCAATTTGTTAGTTTAGGGTCAAACAGTGAAGTTAATATTTTGCTTTAAACTTTGATTTAAAAATCGAGATGAAAGTCTACGGTTTCAAAAAAAAAAAAAAATAGTTGTGCTCAAAAAACGACGCTCTTTCAGATGATTCATAAAAATCGACACACTTTTTTTTTAATTAAAGAACCCAATTAGCGCAACTAATCAGGAATGCTTGTGTGATTACGAGCCCGAGTTTCAAAAAATTCTATTTTGAGAACATTGTTCATTTTTTATTTAGTATTAGTAGAAACTAGAAAGAACTTTAGACTCTTTCACCAAACACGCATTTTTCATGTCCATATGTAATATTCATAGAAAAAACACTGCATACATTTAGAAGCAGTGCAAAAATGACATGAATAGGTCCAACCAAAATCCATTACCCTACACCGGGGCGTGGGGAAGTTGAAAAGGTAGATGTAGCTCTTAGCGGAAGTGAATAATAATTGAGATTATTTCTAATATACACACTTAGATTTTTTCGCCGAGGTGGGCACCACCGAGCAGCTCGGCATTTTATTTTGCTGGATCTCAGTGAAAAACTTGCCGAGATTCAGCTAACAAACGGGAATTTTGCCGAGATCTCAGCTAACAAACATATGTTTTGCTGAATTTCCAGCAAAATAAAATGCCGAGCTGCTCGGTGGTGCCCATCTGCGCAAAAAAATTTTAGTGTGTTGTTTGCGGTAATACACAATGCCTCTCAAAAATATTTACAGAGAATATTCACTTCCAAAGAGATATACGTACCGTTGCAACTTGCACCGGTGTACCTTTACTATGATGTTTACTATCAAAACATTAAACAGGTGGAGAACTTGTATACAAGCTTTTGCTCTGACTTTGAAATTCAATAGCTGAATCCCCTAATTTCCAATTAATGTTGTACTAAGCACCTACTTATTGGAAACCAAACGTTTAATTTGAGAAAAGTCACAGTATTCTATTTTACAATCATTCTACGAACACGCTGTAAAGTACTTAATGATGATGCATGGTAATTTCATGTTAGGGTTGTCCTCCAAATTAACAAAGAGGTGCTTAAACCCCTTATGGTCGTTATACTCCTTCCTTCCCTACTTCGTTGACATATGAACCAACATTTTGTTCAATATTTAAAGTACAGTCTTCTGACAGGTAAAACAACTTTTTCAAAATGCAATCAAATATATCATATTAACAATATGATCCATTCTCGCCTTTTCCACACATTTCAATGGTGACCCGAAACATACTACTTCACGCACCATCTACCATTGAAAAAGGTCAGCAGTAATTATCCAATTACAATAGAGGGGTGCGAACATAAAACTTATTTCAAACATAAAAGTCGAATTATTTTTATTAATTACATTTAGCATATTACATCAAAATTTGTCTTACGTGTCACTGTAGTCATCAAATGAAATAATATGCTAAAATCCATACATTTAAAATATTATAAAAAAAAAATCATTTGGTTTATCCCTCGTAAAGATAAACAAATACATTAGTAGCCTTTTTGGCCACGGAGGCGCTTTCATCGCTAAAAAATCGGTTCGCCAGCTAAGCGAAAGAGTGGATTATATTGTTAATATAATATATTTGATGCAATCTTCACTTTCTTCTCTGCTTCAAAAACCTAATTTAAAACTAATGATGGAGTTATTGAAAAAAAATGTAATTTTTGGCAATTGTTTTATCCCACAACATGCATGGCGTTTTTGTGTACTATACTGAGGTGCAAATCAACAAAAAATGTGTGACGAAATAGTGTCAGATCCTATTGTAGTCGACGTCGATGTCAAATTTAGTGTATATTGATCACAGCAAAATAACTCAACATTGATCTACCCAAGGTAGTTATGTAGGGGAAATTCTGTCAATTCTTAACCATTACATTAAATTTAAATACATTATCTCATGCGTAAGGTGAACCGTGGTCTGATTATGCTAACATGAATTCTCGCGAGTTTTGAACCATAACCGAAACATTGAAATACTATAAAATTTTGCGTAGTTCTACGTCATACTGCGGTCGTGTCTAGTACACAACCTTTTTTTTTTTTTGTCAATGACAAAGATTCACCTGGTAATAAAAAGTGTAATTTCATACATTCTGTGTTACATTATTGTTATTCAAGCAGTTTAGGACGTAGATGCTTGTTCAAATTAATGGATCCATGTAATAGTGTTGCTGAAGTCATTTCATTTCGATACAAAGTTTGGTAATATAAAAAATCTACACATGTTGGTCATTGACAGCATTGTCATAGACAATTGACATGGTTTGCCTTGATTGTGACTGTTAGCTCAAATGAGTGACCAAAGCAGAATTGTCAATATCACCGTGTTTTGTCGAGATTTAAAAGATGTTATGCCTCAGAACATCCCGGTGGCGCAGACTGGGATTGAACCCAGCCCTGCTGGAGTGAGAGGTAATCACCCTTACCACTACACCACCGGTGCCGCTACAGTTTACTTGTAGAATGAGTAAAATTTTTCCGAGCCTTTTAAATCTTTTCGAATATAACGAAAAATATACACTGGAACCTCCATTTACGAACCAAACCGGGGGTTCGTAAATCGAATTAGTTCGTAAAAAAAAACCTCTCTATTTGGGATTTACTTCGTAAAAAGAGTGACGAAATCGTTATTTATATTTTTTAATTGCTGTTAACGTATACGGCGTAAATGGATGCATTTCCAACTCCAATAAGATTCCATTCGTGAAAAGCAGGTCTGTTTTGCTCGAACAAGACCTTTACTGGCATTTCAAATTTCGCATCTATTTTACAACCACAGCATCGTAGATATTAGAAACTCTGATTTCCGATGAGTCCTGCTTGCTCGAGGACACAATTATGTTACTATTTAATGACGATGTATTTGGGTCATAGATCCCATAGCAACGTTCGCACGAAGGCACAAGTGGGATCACTACAATTACTACACCTCATAGAATTACATATTAGTTGAAAATAAACATACTAAAATGCAAATGCAATTCATTATTGTCCAGCTAATATAGTTTCAATTTCCAATTCCAACAAGTTCCTTTGAAGCAATCATCTATCTGCACACAACGCCGTGATTCAAATTCACCTGTCCCGCCGCAGATGGCATAGTTTACCATCTAATAAGGTGTTAATTAGCAATGATTAAAATTAATCGCACATCTGTGATTTCCACGCACAAGCTCCTGCCGTCCTTCGGCACTATACAGCCATCCGGCCAGAAACAACGGAACCTTCAAACCACTCGGCAAACATCCCCAGCCCAAAGGTGAAAGTAATTAATCACCACCCCTATTTGAGCACACACACTCACGGGGTTTTCAGGGTTGTGATGCAACGGAAAGCGTCTTTGCCGCTGCTCTCGTGGGATACCCAAAGATGGGCCCGCCACACGCTCACACTCGTTGATTAAGTAGTATATTTAAATTCGGATGATGTCAACCGGAGCGAGAGCGTCATCGGTGGCTGTAAGACAGCAGCGGCAGCAGCTCCAGAAACAGGTCTACTTGCAATTGAGCATATTTATCAATCGCGCTTGATTGATTTACGGTCAGGTGCGGTGCCAAGGTTTTCCAGCTCGACAAATCACCATCTAGTCATGTAGTTGTCGTCGTCGTCGCCGTCGTCTTCGGTGGTGTCGTAACGGTTGATGTCGATTCGAAAAACAGAAATCGGTACCGGACCAACAGCAGTTAATTGATGCCCGCTCATACGGAGTGTGTTTCTTCACTTTCAAGGAAAAGTGCCAGCGGTGGGATTTCATGCATAGGATTTACTAGTGATGAATGTCGAGGGAAATTCGGAACAACTGGAAAATTATGTGATCATATGCACGAAACTCATCGTCAGCAACGTAACAAGCTACCAATCTCTGAAATGCAAATCACGCTGCTGCCAGGTCGGTGTCGATGCGAGCATTTCTTCATTATTCAATTAGATAAATCACCAGCCCTTGTTCTCGGTGGGAGCAACGATCTCCGCGGTGTGGTAGTAAGGTAACACGCGGCATCGTTGTCGCCTCGTTGACGGCTGGTCCCTTGGAGCAGCAGCAGCAGCAGCAGCAGAGCGCGTTCAAGTGCCCATTTCAATCAGACTCGATTGTGCTCGGTTCCTGCAGGCAAGCATTTTCCGATGTGTAATCAATAAATTATCCCCCGGCTGGACGGGATACATCGGAATCACTTTGGCCTCCCACGCACAAACACCCTCACATGTTCGTTCGCATTCTCGTTCTCATGAATCCATCAATGCTGGGAGAAGCGCCCAAAGCACAGCTCTCTGGACAAGTGTTTGCAGCAGAAGGTGCAATGTGCTGTTTATGGGTGTCGACACCATGCAAGCTCCTAGCAGCAGCGAGTGAACAAAATAACATTATTGGTATGCTAATGAACTAACCCTGGAAGTAGCGATTGAGTAAGTGATGAATTCCTCTGAGATTGTTTGCGTATCAGTTCATGACAAATGTTTCCGTGGCTCTCGGATTGAGATTTGGTGGGATGAGTTGTAATTTGCTGACTCTTTAAAAAGAAATCTAGAAGGATGATTATTGACCGGCGAAAGCGTTTCTACTTAAAACCTAAAACCTCGGAGAATTGTTATGTAATTTGACAAATAATTGGTAAGATAGTAAAATTAAAAAGGTAATACCATCCATATAAGTCTTGTTTTCATCCAGTTTCTGTTTTTCATCATTCATCATCACACGCAATGACTAACAATATAACAGTATGTTATCCACATAACTTTAGGAAAATTGCAGGAACTTGATTAAAGTTCCTAAACATTCAGGGAAATCCATAAATAACGTTGGAATTTTTTTTTCGGCGTGAGCAGATTTCATTTGAATGAATAATATTTTGATGATTGCAAATAAGCAAAATTTCAAATAGAAAATTAAAAAATGACATTCTAAAAAGAAGACTCATCTACCCGAATAAAAATTTACCATACAAAAACAATAGAACCTATTGTTACAATACAATAAAATCTATTGTAGCAACAATAAATATTATTGTCAAAAACAATAAACATACAATAGAACTTATTGTTATGTACAATATAATCTATTGTTTATGAGACATTTACAATAGAAAAGGGGGGTTGTTAGTTACCGTAACCATAAAAAAATCATTTTTTTCTCTAACAAATTTGATCTCATTACAATAAATTTTATTGTTGTTTTATTGTGCAAAATTTTGATTCCATAGAATTTGTTGTAAACCTATTGTGGTGACTATTTGATTATCTGGCCAATACAATAGAATTACAATAAGATTAATTGTCAATAATAGAATCTATTGTATTTTATTGGTATTTTATTGTAATTTTATGGTTATTTTTATCCGGGTATTCAAATCCAAGACCATACCAGAAAATCTAAAATAGTTGATCAACAAGCATACCAAATTCCAAATGTTTTGAATAACATCCTGAAAAGTAACAGTAACAGGGAAGGAATCATTTTTAATTCCAATTTTTAAAAGTGGTAAAAAGTCTGATATAAAAAATTACCGTGGAGTTGCTATATTATCAAGCATTCCTAAATTATTCAAATCCATCATTAATGACAATGTATTCTTACAGATTAGGTCGGTAATTACTAGCAAACAGCACGGATTTGTTAAAGGACGATATACAGCTACCAACTTGATACATTTTGTGTCATATTGTTTAAACTCATTGGATAAAGGCAATTATGTAGGAACGCTATACACTGATTTTAGTAAAGCATTTGACAGAGTTGATATACCACTCTTGCTTTTTAAGCTTTCCAAATTAGGCTCAATCCTAGGCAACTGAAATGGATCGAGTCGTACTTATCAAGGCGGATGCAAAAGGTAAGATTTGAAGGAAATCTGTCCACCATAGTTAATGTAACATCTGGTGTGCCACAAGGTTCACATCTTGGTCCATTACTGTTTATTTTATTTGTCAACGATATAGAACATATTTTTAAATTTCTTCCTGTTTCTATATATGCTGATGACATGAAACTTTTCATGGAGATATCTAAAGCACCTGATCTTCAAATATTTCAACATGAAATTGACGTTTGTTTGTTGTTAGAACTAAATATTAATAAATGCAATTCTATATCGTTCACAAGAAAGCACGCTGTAATACACAACACAATTACTCTTGGCCAGAAAACAATCCAAAGATCCTATCAAGTCAGAGACTTAGGTGTTATCCTCGACACCAAGTTAACTTTTGCTGATCACTACAATAACATTATCTGCAAAGCAAGCAACATGCTTGGGTTCATTAAAAGATTTAGTTTGCACACAATCAAAACACTTTACGTAGCATATGTGAGGCCTTTTCTCGAATATTGTAGCATAGTTTGGGCTCCATATCATGATACACATGTAAACCGCATTGAATCAGTTCAAAAGCAGTTCTTGTTGTTTGCTCTAAGAAAGTTGGGTTGGACGAGTTTTCCACTTCCATCTTATGAATCGCGTTGTATGCTTATTAATTTAGATGAGCTCAAAACGCGAAGAGAGTTCGCAATGATTGCTTTTATAAACGATGTGATTTCGCAAAGAGTTAACAGCCCAGAGATTTTGGAAAATATCAATTTTTATGCTCCCACTCGCTTACTGCGGAATAGAAATTTGTTTAGCATCAACAATCAAATAACAGATTGTGCCAAAAACAGCCCACTGAATAGAATGATGTCTTGCTATAATACATACTGTGAATATATTGACATAACAATGAATAAAAGTACGTTAACAAAAACTTTCTTCACGAGGTTAGCTAGGCATCAATAATAAAGTATCAATGTTATGCAAGTACTTGAAGTAAAATTGTAACAATTAGCGTTTAAGTAAAATTGTAAAATGGCCTACACTGATTGACGACAAATAAATAAAAAAAAAATCAACCTTTTAGAGAGACAAAAATCACGATGTTATATACTTTTGTCCGGTACTGTCGATGAAGATCAGAAAACTTCAGGGCAGCTACGCTAACTTTAAGAAAACTTCAGGATGTCCAGAAAGCATCAGGTTAGTTTGAAGAAGTTTAGGAAAGATTAAAAAACCTCGGAATAAGTATGCGAACTTCAGAACAGATCAGAAAATGTGTAGGAACTTCAGGGAAGTAACGAACCGTGAGAACTTCATGGCCGTTTCATTACCTTCAGAAAAAATGCAAGGCTATTACAAATGGCAGCCCTAAGAATGCACCTTAAGAATTGATTAAACGATCCATAAAATATTGAAAAACGTTCTTTAAAAACAGCCAAATGATCCATAGAACACCGCAGGAAATCTCTTAAAAAGTGTGAATGATCCTTAAAAAATATCAGTATTATCCATAATTTATCAAAAATTTAGCAACACAATTGTAAAAATGTACCGCTAAATGTTTAAAGAATGAGCATTGAAATTGCACAAATTACCCATAAACATATTGCAAATGATCCATAAAGCATTCAGCAAGGAACCTTAAACTAATGAAAGTGATCCATAGAAAATCAAGCTTGCGTACTTAAACATATAGGCACGATCCATAAATTAAGCATATATTGTTCATTGTAAATTTGATCCATTAAGGGGGTAGTACACTTTGAACGTGGGAAAAGTTAGGCATTTTCGTTAATTTTTTAAGCAATAAAACACTCAGGGAGGGCAAATATGTTATAACCCATTTATTAGTCATCCTTCGAACTACAATTTGTATTTTTTTGAACTCGATTGGCGTCTCCCCGTGGCCGTGAGAAAATACTCCTTTCCATGTGATCCTGGAACATAAATCGAACAAAAATCCTGATTAGTAATGAGATTTGGGTTAGAAATACGTATTCCGATTTTTTTTAAATTAATTATTTTCAAAAGTTGTGGCCTTAGGAAAAAAAGTCCATTTTTTCACCCTAAAAATGCTTACAAAATCGTGGATTAAAAATCCATTTTTGACAAAATCGAAAATGTGGATACGTATTTCTAAGCAGAATTTATTTTTGAACAAGAAAACCTAGACGAAATCCAAATTTGATGATAACTGGTTAGAGTTATTTCCCACGCCAGTTTGAAAACCCCCGTTTCGAGATAAACGCGTTTAAAGAAAAAATTGCTCTCTCAGCGCGCCGGTACATGTTTTAGGAAATCGCTTCGTAAAGCGGTAAGGAATATTCTGGCGGACTTGGAGTCTTTTCTAAATTAAAGTATACATCCCAAGGAACATTTTAGCCAAAAAATGCATTTTTTTGAAAAATCAAAGTGTACTCCCCCCTTAAGGTGATACTCTAAGGAAGCCTTAGCGTGAAACTTCAAAGGCACAAATGTCACCTTCCACAAAACATACAAATTTGAAATTGCTACTTTCTGTTTGTAGTAGCACAGCAAACAAGGAGTAGCAATTTCAAATTTGTATGTTTTGTGGAAGCTGACATTTGTGCCTTTAAAGTTTCACGCTAAGGCTTCCTTAGAGTATCACCCAATTGCACCATTACTGCGTAGCTACTCTGGTTTAGAACCCTGTTTTATTTTTTAGAATAAGCATCTGAAAGAAGCTTTTAAAAAATATTGCCTAGGATGCTTCTTAACACTCCGAACACGATGCAAACGGCAAATTGGTAATGTTTGAAAAATCATAACTTAGGAATTTATCAATAGATTTTAAACCTATTCATACTGAAAAATCTTTAAAGTCTTATCTTTCAAGTAGCGCCCATAGATTTGAAGTTCGTCAATAAATAGCTGAGCTATGATTTTTCAAACATTACAAGTTTGCCGTTACACATTTGACCAGAGGCATCGTGTTCAGAGAGTTAAGAAGATTATTATAGAAGCTTTTTATGGAAGCTAATTCTAGACGCTTACCCGTCGCTTCGCACTTCTAACTCAAAAAACACGGGTATGTCAGTAAATCTAAGTAGCTACGTAGTAATGGAACATCTTTTCAAGGCTTATGGAATAAAATCAAAATGTGAGTGTCCAAAACATGAACAGTATATGTCTAATTTATGGATCATGCCTTTATTTTAAGGAGCGCAAACTTGATTTTCTATGGATCACATTCATTAGTTCAAGGTTCATTGCTGAATGTTTTATGGATAATTTGCAATATGTAAATGGGTAATTTTTACAATTTCAATGCGCATTCATTAGATATTTAGCGGTACATTTTTACAATATATATTTTACTGAGAAAATGGATCATATTGATATATTTTATGGATCATTCACACATTTTAAGGGGATTTCACTGGGGTTTTATGGATCATTTGGGTGTTTTTTAAGTAGTGTTTTTATATTTGTTATGGATCATTTATTGGTTTTTATATTCAAAAGTATGTTTGCCATTACAAATGTTCCACGAAAAAAGAAGAAGGGAGCCCCATAACATCAAAGAGGTTTAGAGATCTTTAGGGAAGTAAACTGAACTTCGGAGCAGTTTTGAGAACCGTAGGATTGTTCGATAAGCATCAGGAAAATTATGGGTTGACTTATAGAACTTTACCTTTACCATGACTTTTTTCAAACTTCAGGAAAATCCTTGATTTTGAATATGAATTTTCCTAAACATCCTGAGCAAAACAAAGTTCCCAAAACATCCAGTAACTTCCCTCTTCAAACCCTGAGGTTCTAAAAAGGTTTTAAGAGGCATACTGAATTTTTACAATGCTCTCTGAGGATATATTATATTACCTAAACTCCTCCGAAGTTCCCTCAACTTCTACAATTTTGGTTGAACTTTTACGAAGTTCCTTGAATTTTAAAAACAAATCTCAGCACTTGCTACGTAATTTGCCTGATTTCTACAAAATATATCAGAATACCTATGAAGTTCGCCGAACTTTTACAAAGCCTCTGTTAAATTCCCTGAAATTCTACAAAGTTTGCTGAATTTCTTCAGAATTTGATGATATATTTTAAGACCTTTAAACTTTAAACGAAGTGCCCTGAAACTACAAGAAGAACTTAAAAGAAATTTCTTTAAATTACCTTCAACGAAGATTCACAAACTTGCATAGAGTTCCCAATGCTACAAAGTTTTCTTGAATTTTAACAAAGCTCCCTAAATGTCTTTGAAATTCGAAGCACTCCGACTTTATATTGCATTTCCTAAATTTCAACGACATCCTCTGGACATCTACAAAGTCCCTGAAGTTTTAAAAAGTCTCATGGAGTTTAAGGAAAATCCTTGAAAATCAAGACACTTTGAAATACCTTATCTTACACGTGATGGAATCCATCTTTGACATAAAGAATAATACGTAAACAATCATGTCAAGTAAAATTAAGTTGTCCGAGACTGAAAAGTTCGTACTTATTTGATTGAGCAGAAACGAAACGTACTTATTTGATTGAGCAAAATTTTGCGTCTTTTATGACCCAATTTTATGTCAAAACTGACGCTCGTATATGTCGGTCTCAAAGCACCTACATTTACATAAATTTTTCCTTAGTGTGTACTAAACATGCAGAAATTTCACAAAATTCTTTGAAGCTCAACGAAGTTCAGTGAGCTTCTACAAGGCATGCTAAGCTTTCACAAAGTTAGCTGGACTTCTATAAAATGCAAAAGGGAGAGAGGCGCAAACTCAGAGTTCGCCTACTAAACAAAAATCCTGACTACGGATCTGCCGATATCTTCAGGGCAGTTCCAATAATTATTTCAGACAATGTTCGTGAACCTTCATGGAAATTCCATTAACTTCAGGAACTTTGCAGGAACTTTACGGAAGTGTCCAGCCATTGTGGGAAATTTAATGTTCTTAAAGGAAGTTACGTAAAATTGAAAACAGTTTTGAGAACTACTGATCAGAAAAATTCCATTCATATCAGGAACATTTTGGAAACGTTAAGGTTGTTCCTCTAATTTTTGGAAAATAGTGGAAATTTTCAAAATCTTTGCAAAACTTCAACGGATTATGAGAAATGACTTTTAAGAAAATTGTATACATCACTGATGTTCTTAGAAATTCACGAAAACCAAATTAAGAATTATAATTATGAAATTGTCGAAACATCAATCTTAGTAGGTGGATAATGTAAATCATCGAACGTGATGCTCGAATAAGCGTTTTTATTTGATATTAATAATAATGCCCAAACTGGGTTACGAATTGCTGCAACAAACTTTATAAAAGTCATGTGAGCTTTGTGGGCAGGTGCACTCCCAACACCATGTATACATTATTTGTGGAGCAGAGAAGGAGGAGCTAAGAGTTCATTTGACAGTATGTATTTACGATTTCGTGAGCTGTTTCAGCAAAACAATTTGAAGCTTCGCAAGATTTTCAAGATGTTTTCTTGCTCACTTGAAAAATAAACCGATAGTGATCGCAATACTCAGGGAGAGAGTAGCTGTTCCATCGGCAATATCAATTCTCTTTTGCGTACGCGTCAATGTGTACGATGCTTAATAAATCTCAAAACGGACACAACTCACAATTGACAAGCTCACGAGAATTAAGTAATGGCAAAACAAATATCTTTTCAACGTGGTTACGTTTCGTGCGAAAAGTGAAGCGAAAAATCTAAGATTTATGAATTGCTCCGAAAAATTGCAAGGACCATCATGGAACCAACAGCACAAAATCAGTGCGAACCCGATTTTTTTGTCAGTGCGAATTACAACCTGAACTGGGTTTAAAAGCAAACGAACAAACTGACGTTTGCCAGCAAATTAGCAGATCCAATTTTGGTACCCGATCCAGGTTGGAACTGAATAATAAAGGAATTCGCTATTAATTTTAGCGATGTTTTATTGAAATACACTGCGTTTCCTTACGAACTTCAAAGTAACGATTTGAAGATTTCTTTGTTAATGATTCCAATGGTTGTTTTGATTTTTGAAACCTCAAGTGAAAAAAATGTGTATTTCTAATGCACCGTGCAATAATGCAAGACCAACAATTGCAAAGGCCTCAACTCCATTTTGTAAACAAACCTTGCAAAACCATTTTGTCACAGACAAACAGACATAACACTCGCAAAATGTTCATCGAACAAGCATTTATCGGTCAATTTAAAAGTATCTTAGTTGGTAGTACCGCCACCTGTGGCACGCATAGTTAATTCCCTTGCGTTTGACGTTTTCGCACTACCGCCATCTGTTCAGCATACTACCCACCACAGTGTACTCAACAGATGGCAGATATGTTTTAGCGACGATGTCTTACAGTGAGAAATATTCAAAGTGTTATGTCTGTTTGTCTGTAATTTTGACGCCAACCGAAGTCCGCCAACGCAAACCAACAAAATTAACAGATAGGGGAAATTCTCCTCTTCTCGATTGTGATTTAGGTTTGTGGATGTAGGCTTCGTTTCGCGAGGTTTGTTTACAAAATGGAGTTGAGGCTTTTTCAATTGTTGGTCTTGAATTGTGTAAGCATTAAAGAGGGATGGGGTGCTTGCAATTTTCTAACGATATCTTTACTAGAGAGGGACATATCTTATTTAAGGATAAAGAAATCAAATGCAGAATGCTGTAGGATGTTAAAAAGGGTGGAGGAGCAATTGGTATGATTTTACAAAGTCTTAAATAAAGTCTTGTCAACTTTTTCTGAAATAATCCTTAACTGTGGTAAACCAAGCAAATATTGTATTGTGTTTAACCTAAAGATATATAATGACTTGTTCAACAGTTTAACGTTTGATTACTCAGCAATAACACCTCTAGCTACAATTCCAATATTTAGAGGGAAACTTCTATTTACGGATCCCTTGATACTTGGGCTTCGGTAATTTGGATACGATATGCAGTCAGTATCCTTATTATTCGAGCTCAAGCGTCACGGTATCCGAAAAAATAAATAGCTGCAAAATCTCTATCCATAAATAAGCATTCTTGACTAAAGGTAGCACGTGTTCATGCAGATATGACTTCTCACAATAATAATTTCTGGTAAGAATTTTTGCTTGATACATCACAACTATCGCCTTATCCGTGATTTTTGAAGAGGAATGTACCGTATTTCTAGATAAACATTTCAAATGTCCTTTCTGCATTGAACTGGACTTTCTCTTCCATTAATAACTTAACTTCAAAAGCATTCCCTGCTGTGTTCAACGTTTTAAGCATAAAAAAGGAACTTCTGCTATCAAACTATGTGGCAAAAATAGCACCAAATGCATTTACGTAGGTGTGGTTATCAAAAGAGAAAGTCAATGAAGAGAATCGATCAAAGCAGATAGGACCATTTGAAATGTTCATCGAGATTTATGCTCGAAATGAGACGCCGGTAAATTCATATGTCTTTTTATTTTTCCTCGGTGATATGATGGTACCACATGACAGATGTTAGTGATATTGCGAATGAGTGAGAAAAGCAAAATAACGATATCTCACGGTTGTTGTGTCATACTGGTGAGAAGTTTTACGGAGAGATGTTTTGATTGTTAACCGTAGGAATCTCTTTTGTCAATCTAAAGGCTGTCAGTACCGTGATGCAACTGAATACTGGATAATAGCTGACAATTGGTCCAGAAGCCGTATTTGGGAGTACTAAATGGTTAGCACCTGAACCATTAGTTAAAGGTTAATGGTGTCTTAGGAAATATTTTATTACTCATTTATTTAATGGTCCACTCTAAAGGTATTAAAGAAATAATTTAGGGTGACCCATTTACATGACAGGTCACACAATATTATTTGTTGGACTGTCTGAAAAAATATGTCTAAAATTTGTCAAATGAACTTCTTAAGTCTATTCTATGCTTTAGCCGTGGTCAAGGTAAACAGATCATCCAAGAAAACTCGTCCCATTAACTTTACGCAAAGATCTCCCCCAAAAACCATGGTGAAATCTGCTTAATATTCCAACAAAGCAATCAACAAATTAAAAGACGCTTCCTTTGAAATGAAATGACCCATTTCCGTTTCCACCAACATCATCACCTGATCATCAAAATCGTTAGACAATTTTGCCGCCATTCAAAATCAACCGTGTGTCGCCGCTTACGTGTCACTAGATTTATGATCGACCAATAGTTGTGAAACCCCATTTGTTTTTCTCCATTCGTCCCAATCCATAATCAAACCCATTAGCGAAGAAACGCGGAAAATTGAAATTTCAAAGTCAGCACCTAGTGTCTTCACCCGTGCCGGCTCAGGTTATCCAACGGATAACCAAATTCGATAGTCCTCACGCGCCGGATCTCCTCCGGATCGCTCTAATGAGATGAATTTCTATCCAAAAACCAGCCAAAAGGGTATCCATCTGGAAATTTTTGGCCCGAAAAGCAAAATCGATAAATCACATTATTAAAATCGGTTTTCATGTCTCGTTCCTCAACATCACGTCCGAGGTTTTGGTGACGATGTTGGTATCATTTTCGGAGAAATCGGTCGCCCCTGAATGGGCGTTGGAGTAAATCATCCCACGATATGGGACGGAGGCAGAAAAAAAAAATCAAAACAAAACAAACAAATCACGTCGATCAGTTTCATTTCAGGTCCATCGTCGTCGTCGTCGTCGCCGCCGCCGTCGTTTTAGGAATTAATGAAAGCCAATGTGATCACTCTACTAATTATGCAAATAATCCGAAGAGTTATGACTACTGGACCTGCCGCCACTGCTGCTGCTGGATGGTTGACATTCAGAGTGGAAGGTTTCTTTTTCTTACGTTCCTCGCGGTTGTCACTGTTGAGTTCGAGTTCGACAACTTGGCAAGAAGCAGCAGTGCGGGGGGTTATCACGACGACGACGACGACGGCTGTGACGACTGATGAAAACGCGCATAACCATTGGACAGAAATCGCTCTTCGGTGGCAGTTCAGACGCATAATTATCATAAAAACTGGATTATCGAAATGGCACTGAGTAACCTACATATTTCTTTTGGTTTGCAGTTGAGAGTATGGCGAGCCGGTCAAGGAGTGACTTGAGGAATCGATGTCCAATTTATCATTAGCATAGTAAATGGCTGTGGGATTCCCGATAGCCTGGTCAGTAATGGTGAGGCACTCCATGCCAGTGGCGGTGGGTTCGGTTACTCGATTTTTTGGTTGGGAATTTTCTTGGCAGCCCTGAGTATAACTCTTTATTTAACAAAATACAAAATTATCAAAGAACACTAAGTTTACTCCACCAGGCATAAAGTTCCAGTTGAGTTAAAGTCGAAAATAATATGATATGAATTTGTTTACACTAATGACTGCTTTTGTTTGCGCATCAGACTTTGATATTTCAATACTTTAAAGTAAACTTAATTCCAAATATTTCTCATTATTTTTAAAGGTGGTGCAATAAAACAACTGAAAATCGCATTGGTTTTGTATATGAAATATGTTCAAAAAGTTGGCTCCAAATTCATGATGATTTATTTTTTTACTAAAATGTTTTTTTATTTACTTATTGTCTTGTGGTTTACAATTATTGTACATTTGAATTGATTTAGCCCGAAAGCTCGCCGTCTTTGATCTGTAACAAGTAACTGTTTGATTTTAGTTTTACATTGTAATAGTTACCGTATCGCTGCAATGTTAGACCAGGTCGTCGGCCACCTCTTTTACCGGAAGAGAACTAATATACCGGTCGGTTCTGGAATTTGATACGGGATCGACGGTAAACATGCTCTGTGAACAGGATTACCGGATTTTTTCGTTTGAGGAAGTTCAAGATTTTCTTGCATCGTTCGACTCGTAGCTCCCGGATGCGGTGGGTAATCATGTGAGTTTTTTTTCCGTGCCCTCGACTTCACCCCGCAATCTTCCTTTATGATCTTCCGTGCCGTAAAGTCACTGATCCCGTGTTCCTTTGCCATTTTCCTTATTGAACGCACTGGATTCACGTGAATCTTCCCTTTGATAGCAGCGATAACCCTCGGAACCCGAGCTGACCTCGGACGACCTGTGACCACCTTCGCGGATAGTTGACCTTTCTTTTCTCGGTCTAAAACCCTTTTGACGGTCCACCGGGACACTCCCACGGCGATTGATTTGCGCGTGGGACAAATCACGAATACGCTGCCACTTCGTCATGATGCAACTGTCAAACTAAACAGCCTACTACGGTATGAGCTATAGGTTACGTGCATGCAAAGAAAACCAAGGCATTGTATGCACAGGTGAAATGGGAACCTTATTTGTACGATGGTGCAAACAATATCACGCATACGATAGGTCGCCAGCGTAAGTTAGGCTCTAAAACAGCTAACAAGATCGGCAGAGACACCAATTCTTCCTAGACGTTACAGTACTATTCCGTGGTCAACTCTATCGAAAACTGATTTCAAATCTGTATATGCGGTGTCGATCTGAGCACCAGCATCAATGTTGCGTTTGCAAAACGTAGCAAACTGGACGAGATTTGTAGATGTTGATCTTTTGGGGTAGAAAACATGCTGATCCATAGAAATTTTGTTCTTGCAGGAGTCGAAAAGTACATCATTTATTATGTTTTAAAAAACCTTTGAACAAGCCCACAACGAAGTTACTCTCGATGTTCTGTCGATCCCCTTTTTAAACACGGGGAACATGACTGACGTTTTCCAGCTTGTGGGAAAACTACGCTTCCGTAATGATATGTTGAAAAGTGTCATAAGAGGGAAAACCAACTCTTCGCCGCATTTTTTTCAGGATGTATGATGGTTTGTCATCTGGACTGGACACAAAATATTTCAATTTGTTTATTGCGGAGTCCACCTGATTCGACATGATCGCAAAGCTTCTCAGAGAACAGACACCATTAGATTTATCTCTACAAGCTTCTGTGATTTGACGTGCAGACGACATAGAATCATTGAATGCCCTTCTAAAGTGAGTGGCAAACAAATTGCACTTTTCCAAGCGGAAGTGAAGACTTCATTTCCCAGAAACATCTCAACGCGTGACCCATTCTCCTTCCGTTTAGAGTTGAGAAATTTCCAAAAATGTCGTGGATGTCTGCGTAAATTTTCCTGAATAGCGTTTCCCAAGTAAAAATTCATGCTGAATAGTATGAACAGAAGCTGATTATTGGTTGATTTAAGGTGTGCAAAGCTGATTAACATAAGGCTGAATATATAGTTCATTTGTAGTGCATGAAGCGAATTGTATCCCCATAATCCAACCTCAATAAGTTAGGTGATCTAAAGATTGAGCAAGCCTTATTTAAGCTTAAAACTTGATTTGTTAAATGTCATCAGTATCTGTGTCACTCGTTGCAGTTTTAGCATTTTAGTTCTTCTAAATTCACTGCATACCTTTTTTATTACAAGCAGTGGCAGCAGTAGAGACAAGAAAGAGGAGATTTTTAGGAATAGCTCCAGGTAAATGTGGGCTGCAACGACGTCGGAAGTATTAACATTTGTATTCCTGTGTTTTTTGTCTGTTATATTGCACTGAAGTTTCAGACCACATTCCAAAAATTTTGTTCGAATGTGGCACTAAAATATCATCCAAATGATCATTGAAATAAATCACGCACTTGTATCCACATTGTGTTAACTGCACATGAAAATGAGAGGAATGTTTTACTGTCACCAGTTGTTGTTTACAATTCTGCTGTATAATACTCTTCCGGTTTCAGTTATTCAACCTAAATTTGACGTGCTTCAAGTCAATGATCAAACCTTTTGCCAGACATATGCTTAAGTTGACGCCTGGAAATCAGCGCCTGCCGGTTCGAATCCCGAAATGCAAAGGTAATTTTTAGACGTATATTAACAATATAAATATGTAAATCAAATTCATCAGCAACAAGTTAAAGCAGTTCCATATAACTGCATAAGATATCAAGCGATCTTCCATTATTATTTTTTGAAATAAAACTAGAAGGCTGAACAAAGGTTGGAAAAGACTGTTATGTAATGCCTTAAAAAGCTTATAATGTATATTTCTGTTAAACTTTTGGCTGATTAAAATCACCAGATTTAGATGTTTGAAAGCTGAACAAAAGTTAACGTGGTCTATGTACAGCAATTATTCAATCTAAAGCTGAATTAAAATCGATTAAACACTTATTAAGCATCAAATGGTTACATGGGTTGTACAGATAACGGTTATACGTACAATAATTGTTACTAGTACGTGCGCAATGTTGCTTGGCAAAAGGACAACGAGACTGGTAGTAGATTCGGAATGCTTTGGATCTTAGACGTTTGAGTCGTTGTAAATGTGTATTCCCCAAGCTGGTTTTGAAAATGACCTGCGCAGTGGAACAAAATCAACCAAGTAACTCTTTAACACACTGTTGAAGTACTCTATAGCAATGTCAATATCTTCAGCGGATTCAAGAATGTGCCAGTCAGTGTGGCGAGACGCTTCAAGTAATTCTTCAAAATCAGCGCGGTCATAGTAAGGTCCAGGTTCATCCAGGAAACTCTCAAATTCTGTAGGCTTTGAGAGACTAATGGTGCATTCACATCTGAGCGTGCATTAGAGGAGTGGAGCAAATTTTGCGTTGGCATTCGAGAGACAACTAGTACTTTTCTCCTTTCGTACCTTCGCAAAATCTCACCCGCGCGTGAAATATCGCGCAGGACGGAATCTACCTTAATAGTAACTTCAAAAGCGGGATGATCGGCATCAAGAATAGAGAGCGATTGCTTCATTCACCAAAGCGAAGTCCAAGATTTGCAGGTTCTGATTGTGAGTCTATGGATATGTGAGGAGCTCGGTGCCCTAGTAGTAACCGTTTATGCTAACTGAGCAGAATATCGTGGGTTTATTTTGGTCTCCTTAGAGTTGGTGCAACTTTGTTAATGCACATGTGAATGCGAATTATGGAACTCGGTCGTGGTCGTGAGGAAAATAAAGGAGCTCTCGGTGAAATATGGCGTATGATTTACTCCAGTCAGAAAACATAGTTGAATCATGCCGGGGACATACTTTCATTTAAGGAACTTCATGTCAGCCGGGCTTGAACGATCTTAAATCGTAGTAGATTGTTGTGTTTCTGAGGGCTCGGTGGCCTGGTGGTGACTATTTTTGCTTGCAGAGTGGAGGATCTTAAGTTTTGTACCAGGTTCCCTTTACGTTACGGAGTTGAAATGGTCGCATAATTTGTTTAAAAAAAAAAAAACAATGATAAAATTGGAGTCGCTGGAACTTGTACAATGAGAACTAACGGTCAATTCCATCCCCATCAGTTGATTAATTGTGCTATTTCACTGATTATGATCAATCAGAAGTTGCAACCATATGTGCAATGAGTCTAGGTCAGTCAGTTAGGCTTATCCAAGCTAGTTCGCTGCACACGTTTAATTGTTTCCAATTTTAAAAAGTTCATTAAATGCTTGTGATATACGGAATTGATTAATATCCAATCGGTGACCGTAGGTTTCACAGCAGCCCTGAAATTAATCCATATGCATTGCAAAATACTTCAGCCCTCCCTTCAATCAACCACTCGGAGCGAAAATGTGTGTCATTCCTGCTCAACTGACACGGAAAACACGTCATTCCGCTTTAAATTGAGTTACGCTTGTTACCCACTACTGCGCTGCTGCTGGGCTGATGGTTGTCGAGACATTTTTCACCTCATCACAACAGAACAGAGAGCCGAAACGGTGCGCGGCGACGAGACGCTCTGGCAAGTTAGCAGGCAAGCAACCAGGCAGGCAACCGAAAGCAGTTAATCTCTCACTCGTGCTGTCACATCACAGGGCGGAAAAATTTCTTGTCCGGTTTATGTTTTCCACCCATGTGAGTATGTGTTTCATATATTTTTTTTACTCGCATTCGCTAACAGCTCTTTCATAAATTCTTGTGTGCACTTGTGACAGCCACTCTCTTGGTCGTCATCATCGTCGTCGTCGGAGTGTCGCCCCGATTTCCACTCACTCATCCTGGACAGTGGATTGGGTGTCGTCGTGGGTGAAGGGACTTCGTTGGTCTGGACGAGGAAGCAGCAGCGGTATGTTTTGGCCAAACGTGAGCGAATGTTTGCATGTAACATTCCCGCTTTGAAGCGAGACGTGTGACGCGAGCTAAATAGTTGATAAAGTTATTTTAATTTAATTAATTTCGCTGATGAAAAGACACCTAAGCCCGCACGGTTTGTGTGAGCGCGTCAGGTGACATGTTGTTGCTCAAAACGATGTGTCACCGCAGTGTCTGTGGTTGGTCCATACAGTCAGTCAGGGAGATGACTTGTGACGTGTCAGCAATTCGTAACAGCGGTGTCAGCTGATGGCTCTTGGGATATTACGGTCATACCTGATGGAGAAATTACGCAGATTTTAATAGACGCCAATCCGAACCTGCTATCAATCAACCTTTTATGAGGTGCGTACTATTTACGCCAAATTTCAAAACTCAAGGTTCACAAATCACTGAATACCCTTCTTATAACATTCAATTAACTTTTTCCGCACGGGTGCCGAAAGGAACCGAGAAAAATTCATTCAATTCTTTTCCTAACTTTCGAACAGTCGATGAAAAACATCAATCCCCATCACCGAGAACCATGTTTGTCTGCGGGAAAATTTGTTCATCCAAGGAAATTTATCCCTCGTCCTAGGTCACTGGGTAGATGAAATACATATTTATGGGTGCTGCTGCTGCCTCGCTGTCTGTCAAGGTCGCGGTGCTTGGAACCGGGGTTAATTTTTAAAATTATTTAGCTACGGTAATCTAACTAGAACTACTAAAATATTACCCCACTGAGAGGGTCACTTATTGTCGACATGCTTTTAACAAATAACTCCATATCATCACACCGCGTCCCAAGGATTGAAAATACATCGTACTTTGGGCTACTTCCTTCCCGGTTTTGCTGAGTGATTCCTACCTACCTTTCCTTCGTTGAATGTTTCCTGGTTTTCTTCTCAATTCAGTTTCGGATGTTTGGATTTGGGTGTAACGCGTGGCCTCGCGTGCAAGCTGCGTTGAGTTGGAAGTGGGGGGCAGCCGGCAAAGGATCCCAAGAAATCAAAATGATAGATTTATTGATGATCTTCCTTTCGTTATTTGAAGAATTTATGTTGTTATATGAACCCATATCTTCAGACTTGGCAGGGCAGGGGGGATAACAGTCGATATTCGAGCTTCATCAAAATACACACAGCCCGGTATCGGAACGGAATGCTTCTCTCTCTGTGTGTGTGTTGAAGATGAGGCCCACGAAGGGAAGACGCATAAAATCCACTGAGTGATTCATTCAGACAGTGAAAATGCCTTTTCGTTCGCAACTTTTGGTCTTACTCGATTTACTGTGGGGCTTGAGGTTGGGTGCGGGGGGAAAGGTTGATTTGGTAGACCCTTTTTCTGCGAACTGAGAGGGAAAAAAAAATGCCTGGAAGTGTCTGGAGTTGTCTTTACGCGTTTCTTATGTTTGACGTTTGTTGCCACCCCTTTCGTGCCGTCGTCGTCGTCGTCGGTGCGTCCTTGGCCTTCTCTGCCGTAGACCGATGAATACCTGGATTTGCAGGAAATGGAATCCCACTCAAATCTGTCTGGGTTTATGTAAACAAATCATCATAGAATGTTCATAAATCCATAACTGACTGCGAAGGCTTAGGGATATTCTTATGAAGATAAGTTTAGCTTGTTTGGCTGACTGAAAAAATGTTACATGTGTTGGAATTTTGTAAGAATTTTCAGAATTATGTGTATCGTAAATGACCAACATTTTACTAAAACTTTAGAAGAAAAAAACGAATATCATCATGGTGATCGAGCGGTTAAGATTGGAACAGTTTAATGACAAAGTATTTTTGAAAGCTTCGTCGTCTGGAGTAGATATTGAACCTTCAACTGGTACATACAATATGCAAAAAGACTGATGCTTACTACACTAAAACGATATGATAAGACTAGACAATGAATACATTTATTGAAAAATTAAGGGAAAGGGATTAAAAGGCCAAGTTAAACTCAAAATTATACAAGGGAGATTTTACGTGACGAATAAAATCCATCATCAGGGATTCCCTTGCTTTAGGTCAGTCTCAACAGGAGTAAATTCGAAGTACTGAATCATGAATATATTGGAGTACTGAAGCACGACAGACAGCGCTGGTGGTGTAGTGATAAGCGTGATTGACTCTCACCCCAAAAGGCTTGGGTTCAATCCCAGTCAGTGCCGCCGGGATGTTCTGAGGCATAACATCTCTGATCACGTAGTAAAGTAAAGTAATATAAAGTAAATAGGGAAGTAAAGCCGTTGGTCCCCGATTCATGAGTTGATGGGTCGATAGTTAGGGTTCAGGTGTGGGAGCTGCCTCTCTGGTGTCGGCAGCATTGGTAGTCAGCACAGAAAACAAGATCGACGGAAAACAAATCAAGGAAAAAAAAATACAAAATGACGGTTTAAAATAAAATTGACTAGCGCAAATAAAATAGTGACCGATAGCATTTTCTGTTTTTTTTTTCTTTTCGTTTTCCTGTTTGATAGTAATTATGACTGTAGAATGTGTATTTTGACTTCGACAATTAATTGACGATTAATTATAGATAAATTGATGCAAGATTTCGATCATGTAACGATAAGCACTGTTCATCACAGACCACCAGACAAAAAAAACTTATTTTCTGTAATTCACCATTTTTGTAAATTGTGAAATGCCTTAAGCTATGTAACAATTATTTGTAGATTCCATGAAAAAGATGGAATATACCATTGAAACGTTGGGAGTAGAGGAAAATCATCGTTTCACTCGCTGAAAGACAGAAAGCCGATAAAATTTATTTACAAACAGTCCACCAGTCGAGAGCATTGGGATAATGATAGAAATGACGAAGCGATAATATTAACTTTTTTTTAAATATGTAAATTCATTTTTTAAGGGATGAACATGGAAGAGCGATTAATTTTGAGATTATGAAATATTAAGAGACCGGCTCATTCTGATGTGGGCCTTTCCAGTTATTTGTTTAAACTTAATTCAATATTAACTAAATAACGTCTCGAGCTCGGCTAGCTTCATGGCTGCCACTTTTCGTCTGTTTAAGACGTGTTGATCGAAAACCCATATCAAATCCTTCTCAAGAACAGTTGTTGTCGTCGTCACCACCGGGACCAAAATCTAGTCGCAGGTTGAACGGGAACTTGATCGTAATTTTTGTGTGATACAAGGAGCTCTATGGCCTAGTGGCGACCGATTTTACTTTTGAGCAGATAATAATGGGTACAAACTCAAACTCCCTCACAACATATAGTAAACATGATTTTTGATGGTTCCCTGTTAGGTTCTCCTAACTTCTCCAACACGCTTTTGTCACTCGACATCCAATTGCGAATATGAAATCCCGCGCGCCTGTGCACCTCGATTACTTCCTTGGCTACCTCGTACGCTTCTTCCGCTGTATTGAAACTGTCTACGTAGTCGTCCACATAGTGCCGCTTTGTAACGGCTGCTGCTCCTCTCGGTAGTTCCCATTCTTGGTCCGATGCGTTCAGGTTCTTTATGTACTGGGAGTGCGCAGGAGAGCAGGCCGCTCCGAATATTGCCACGTCCGAAACCATGATGCTCATTGGTAGCTCGGGTGAATCTCTGTAAGGAAACAACAAAGCGCTGCGGTCCTGTTCACGAATCAGCATTTGCAGGAACATCTCTTTGACGTCGGCTGACACTGCAACTTGGCGTTCCCGGTACGGGAACATTACGGACAATAACGGGGTTAGGAGATCCGGACCTTTCAAAAGCATTGAGTTTAGCGATATGCCTTCAACCTTCGATGCAGCATCCCAGATAACTCTGACTTTCCCAGGCTTCTTCTCATTCAAAACTACTCCGATAGGAAGGAACCAGGTTCGACGTAGATCAAACCCTTCCAGTTCCTGCATGGTCGCTTCATGTATGTAACTTTTGGATTTGAAATCTGCTATTTGACGACGGACGCTGTCGTATAGATCCGGATTCCGAGCTAAGCGCTTTTCAAGGCACTTAAAACGACGCTCCGCCATTGGTCTGCTGTCCGGAAACTCAATGTAGTCGTACTTCCAAAGCAAACCAGTCTCGTACTTCCCAGTACTGGTGCGGCGCGTGATTTCTTCCAGGATCTTATATGCCCTCTGCTCTTATACCCCTTTCACAGCAGGAACAACTGCTACCCCTAGGCTCTCGACATCAAAAAAATGCCGGACGTAATCGTGGAGATCTACATCCGATGGTCCTGCACATATGTGTAGTTGTCTATGTAGCATACCTGTTTTTGGCTTCCCCAAGCTTCCACATACTGCCCAGCCAATTCTAGTTTTGGTCCCGATCGGCTCATTCAGCTTTCCCTCTCGGAGTTTCAGAGTGGCTAGCAGATGGGAATTACTAAGCCCTATCAGTATTCCTGGTACAGCGGATTCGAAGTTCTTCACCGGAAGTTTCCTTAGGTGAGCGAACCTTGATGAGAGTTCCTCGAAGTCCAACGTTTGTTGAGGAAGTCCTAAGTTGTCCACCGTATACACATCCGATACCTTGAACCGTTTGTTTCCGCCAGCTTCTGATATCTCCATGTTCACAACCGCCGATCCAGAAATCTTCTTGTTAACGCCTCCTGTCCATTGAAGATACAACGATTCCACTCTGCCTTCGGCACCCAATTCCTCTGCGATCGACCGTTCCACGAGCGTCACTGAGGATCCGTCATCTAGAAAAGCATATGTGTTGACCTGACCTCTTTGACCGAATAAGGTCACAGGAAGGATCCGAAAAAGGGTTGATGAGGTAATCTGACGATGTACTGTAACCACCGCACTCGTAGATGCTTCGTCCGATTTCGATTCAACCGGTGGCTCGAAGTGCAGTAAACGGTGGTGCCGCTTCGGGCATTCGTTGATCCCGCAAACTTCACCCTTACACGGCCAACGTGCATGCGATGTGAGACAACGTGCGCAAAGTTTGTTTGCCTTTACCGACTTCCAACGACCGTCCAAATCGAGTCTTTTGAAAGCTGCACAATTTCCAATCTGATGGCCGTCAACCTTGAACACCGGACAGAATTTGCTGCGTGTATTTGAATACTTCGGCTGTTGCGTTTCTCCTGCCGCTTTCTCCCAATTTCTCGTTCTGGTTGGCTCTTCGCGATGCTTCAATTGCTCCGTTTCCGTTGCGATGTGCGCGTAAAAGAAATAATATTCGAGTTTAAGGAAAGACGTGTTGAACGTAATCTATAACAAATCCTTCTCAAGAGAAGTTTTTATGTTACTAACAAGAAGTTAAACAGAGACTTAGTTGTAATTGTTTTGTAAGGAACTTGGTGGCCTTGTGGTGACCGATTTTGCTTGCTGTGCAGAAAATCGTTGGTTCAGTCCCACGCTCCTTCTCATTGTAGAGATATACTTCAAATCGGCTTTTTTTCATAATACGATGTAAAGTGTAAAAAAATTCGGTTGGAGGGCCGGGTATGTAAAAGAAGTAAAGGCTGTCCCACATCAAATTGCATCACGGTAAAAGCGCTGTAGAAAATTACCTAGTTGACCGATCCTTTTCAAACTTCTAGACAATAAAATATAACCCACTAGCTGAGTGTGCCCGGGCTTGCTCGGGATTCAATATTAGCTTGAGTTTATGCGCCAATTAAAAAAGCAAGCTATATTGTACGTAGCCCCCCCCCCCCCCCACCCCCCCCCCTCTCTTATCTAAGGGGCTACCCCCTACAACCTCCACATGCCAAATTTGGTTCCATTAGCTCTCGAGTTATGCAGAAATTTCTGTTTCATGTGTATGGTAGCCCCCCCTTACAAGGGGGGGAGGGGTCTCGAACCATCATAAGAACCTTTTCCTGCCCCAAAAAAACCCTGCATTCAAATTTTCACGCTGATCGGTTCAGTAGTTTCCGAGTCTATAAGGGCAGACAGACAGACAGACAGAAATTCTTTTATATATATATATAGATTAGTAAGCTTTTGGAGTATACCACAGAACAGAACAGCAGCCTCGGAAGCTTCCGGAAGTTCGCCAATGATGTTTCGTCAGCATCTGGGTGTACAGTTTCCGGGCCCGTGACTTTCTCACCGTAATTTGCCGTTCGTCACAATTTGGAGCCTTCTGCACTTTGTAGGTATGCAGTTCTTCCCGGTCCTTGGCTCTCTGAACAAATGACTTGGCCAGATTCAATTTTTTGGCCACGTCCCTGACCGAAGCATTGGGATTCCACTTAAACGCTTTCACGACACGCTTGTGATCCTGATCACTAATAGAACATCCATTCTGACCTTATTTATACTTCCGTTCGATGCTCAGAGTTTCGTAGTAACGTTTAATCACACGACTCGCCGTTGACTGCACGATTCCGCGTTCTTTTCCGATGTTCCGATGAGATAGTTGAGGATTTTCCAGATGCTTGCGCAAAACCAATTCACGAAGTTGCTGTTCGGGTGACGCCATTTTTCCCAAGTTTCGAAAAACTGACAGCGATAACAATACAGTGTAAACAATACACTCTAAACTACTTCTACCCAAATTTTCAAGAGATAATACCTGATGACTTCTACTTGCCCGTGAACCTTGTTGAATTCCTTCTGTCCTTGCTCTTTGATCCGTATCCTTTCTTAGCCATCCAATGACCATTCTTTTTTTTTTTCCACATGCAGAACACAACACGTCTTATCCACGAAATATCATTTATTTACAAAAGCACAACATTGATTTTATTTACTACACTAAATTTATTCTTAAAACTAGACAAATTATTGTTCCGAACAAGGTTCGCACCCGGTCAACCGACCGATTGCTATTTTGGACTAACTAATTTCTTATATTAACATTTCTATCTCTTAATCCTACTTCCCACATTCTTCGACGGGAAACTCTCTCCTTCTCAGGTAGCACCGTGGAGTGCCTAGATCCCAGTCAGTGCGTTTCAATTGGCTGCATCCACTGTGTTTCTTGTTGCTCGCAAACAATACCCAATGGGTTATTTTCTACAGCGTTTCTTCCGTGATGCAATTTGATGTGGAACACCCTGTAATATTTGAGTTACAGGAAAGACGTCATGATCGGAAATCCATATCAAAACGCTGCCGGGATAACAACAAGTTGGACGGAAACTTGATCGTAATTTTTTTGTGGTATAAGGAGCTCGGTGGCCTAAAGGCGATCGATTTTGCTTACTGAGCAGAAGACCGTAGGTTCAATCCCATGCTCCTTCGTGCTATTGAATCGTTAGGACATCAATTCAGCACATCGTTTACCAAAACGAATCCTGCTGCAAACCCAACCCTTTTGTCCAACATCCCAGTGATTTCTCGCGGAAGTGCAGAGGTGTTTTCGGCTTCAATAAAGCTAGTATTAGCATATTCCAACCCATTCCTTTCTTGACCGGACGTGGCCGGTGCTGGTATGGTCTAGTTTAAGATCACCAGTATTTACACATTGGGGATGATTGCTAGTCCCAAGCAGAGGTGCCAGATATATAGACTTTTATTTATTTCACAGACTTTTTTTTCGTTACAGACATTAACAGACTTTTTAGTTTTTCCACAGATATTTACAGCCTTTTATAATCAAGAAAAAAAAAATAAAATGTATTGTGTTCTCGATTGTGTTACACTGTTTAACATCTTTAATCAAATTAGACGTGCAATGTATTTTGCAACACGCATTAGAAATTCGTGGTTTTTCAAATCCACCACATGAACGAGCTGTCACTTTTATATATAGACACTGTCACGGAAAAAGTTAACTCTAGAAAACTTAGTTTACTTTTATACTGAGTAAAATTTTCCGAGCCTCATAAATCTTTTCGAATATGAAAAAAATCGACGAAAAATCTACTCATTCTAGAAATATACACTCAGAAAATAAATCATATATCCAATGGAAAATATTCATTAGAATTTCACATAGCTTTCATGTAATATCATAATTGGGAATTGCTCCACAAAATCACATAAACCTTGTATGTCAAATGAAATTTAAGTGATTTATCATATAGAACTCATGTGATCACATGAATGTTATGTGAAATTCAGATAGATATCATTGGTTTTGTTAATGGAAAAATGTAGTATGCATTCCCAATGGAAACTACTTGAACACTTTTTTCCGTGTACTAATTTCATATACGGAGCATTCGTGACGAGCCTGATTAACTCGGTGATGGCCGAAGCTGGGACTCTACCCTTTGAACTGCTAGCAGCACAGACCACAGTACGCATTGCCATCCGAATGCTCGCAAAGAATCCAAACAGCAGCACCCTACCTCTGATTACAAGCGCTTCAAATCGCCTCCAAGAATTAACCGATTCAACGCTTCCTGCTGTCAGTTCACTCGTGAGGCAGAGCAATCGCTTGTGGCACGCACGAAACCCGACGATAGTGTGGGATGTGAAAAAAAGCATACGCGCTGGAGACCCACCGGAGAAAGTTCGTTCAGTTGTTCGACAATTACTGGGGACCCGGTTCCGTAGTTCAACCATCGTCTACACGGACGGTTCCAAGTGTGAAGACACGGTAGGAGCTGCATTCTTCAACGAAGGGCTATCTAGGACCTACAGTCTTCCGAAGGAATGTAGTGTTTTCTCTGCGGAGGCCTACGCTATTAAAATGGCCGCCACCATCCCTAATGTTCAAAATGAGTTGGTTATTCTCACGGACTCCGCAAGCTGCCTACTGGCTTTGGAGGCTGGAACTTCCCGGCACCCTTGGGTGCAGGAAGTAGAGAGAATCGTGCAAAGCAAAATCATCCGTTTCTGTTGGATCCCTGGACACGCCGGTATCAGGGGAAACTCGAAAGCTGACCGACTAGCCAATGAGGCTAGAAGACAACCAGCCATCGACGTACCGATTCCAAGCGAGGATGCGATAAAAGCGGTGAAGCATGCGATACGTGGTCAGTGGAATAGGCAGTGGTTTAGCACAACAGAATCGAAGCTGAGGGAGGTGAAATTCGACACACATAGATGGACAGAACGAGGAAGTTCAGCCGACCAGCGTATGCTTACACGTTTGAGAATCGGCCATACGCGACTAACCCACACGTTTCTTCTGAAGAAGGAAGCCCCACCGGTGTGTGAATGTTGTGGCACGGTATTGGATGTAAAACACATCATTCTTGAGTGCAGGAAATACGACGAAGAGAGAAGGAAAAATGACATCAGCACTAGTCTACGTGAAGCTCTGGACAACACGGAAGAAAGAACAAAACGAATGCTTAATTTCCTACATGAAACGGATTTGTTCAAAAAGCTCTAGAATAACAAATTACAAGAACTTTAGCATAAAAAATTGCACAGGTGAAAGAAAGATTAAGCAACACGAAGAAGAAGACTAGAATGACAAATTAAAAGAACTGTAGAATAACAAATTACACAGGTAGAGATGGTAGAAAGATGAAAAAATTCGTGAAGAAAAGTGTAGTAGGAGAGTAGTATGAAGTGAAGCGAAGGAGAAAAGTAATTGTTTGGAAGCAAAGAAGAAAATAAGAGAGAAGCAACTGATTTGTAGCACTTACACTAACCAAAACACTTGCTCACCATACACAATACACCAAACAACAAATCGAACGGACGTGAATGCATCGCGGAGATGTAAAATGTCCTTAATAAAAAAAAAAAAAAAAACACTGAATATGAGTGAACTAATCTCAACTTGAAGTCGACCTCATTTGTCGAGTAATCATAATTTATCTTTTTTAATGAATTGCTTTTAACGTATACAGCGTAAATTAATTCATTCTAAACTCCAATAAGGCTAAATTCGTTAAAAGCAAGTAATTTTTGCTCGAACAGGACTTTTACTGACAATTAAAATTTTGCATCTATCTCAGGACACCTCTCTGTCCCCCTCCCCTGCAAACTGCAACTTCTGCAAATTTTATACACCCCAATTACAGAAATTTCTGAAATTCACAGACATTTTTCGCAGACTTCTGAAAAAAAAATCTGGCATCTCTGGTCCCAAGCAACGTCTATTAAAGCTGATCTCGTAATAACAGAGTTGTATCCACAGGCGATCAATCATGCTCATGCTCATGCTCATGCTAACATTTTTCATAAGTCTATAAGCTATTTAGTGAGTATAGGTTTCATTTGTAAATTCGTCCACTTTAAAAATTGAAAATTGTCGTGGTTGACAAAGTTTCTTAAAATCACTTCATCTTCAATGTTTCCACAGATGTCCATGAGCTTTAACAAGACTTAAAAAAAAGTTTTTTTTTTATTTGAGTGTGTAAACCCTTGTCAAAAAAAATTACCACTTAAATATAGTACTCAAAAAAAGAAGAAACATTCTAGAAGATACCAAAATCCTAAACCCAATAGTTTCGTCGCAAATGGCCATGTCCCACTTCTTTTGATTTCGTTCCACTTTGCATTGTCACAATTGACATGATTCCCCTTGAAGATGATCTTTAGCTCGAGTGAGTGATGAAAACTGTTTTGTCAATATCACCGTGAATGGTTGATCATATGCAGCACTGGGGTACTCTTATGATGTGTTATGAAAGGTAAATCGATGACCAAAGTTGATGGCAAAAAATATTCACCAAATAGCCATCAAAACGTAGTCATATGATGTAATTAGATAGGCTTGTTAGAAACAAACATAAATTTTGACTGTTTTACTGACTGAATTAAATGGAGATAATCAATATTGGTGATAAAGTTGATGATAAAGCTTTAAAAAAAGTCAACCACACATGATTTAGTTTGAGATAACGGCGTTATCAAGATATGAAGTTGATCAGATTCACGAGTATATTACATAAATATCAAAAATGGTTTGCAAATATGTACAATGATTAGACCAGGGTGGCCATTCGCCTCCGATCCTCGGGCGCGTGCGAATAGGGAGGATGGAATTGCGTAATATTTTGCACACTCATCGCCATATTCAGAACCACACGCTCCCAACGACCACACAAAATGCTCTCCAGAGTTGTAATCTTGTAACCAAACTTGGAAACAGGGAATACACTAAAAAATATATCACATATGTAATGCATGAAATCCATGTGAATTTCACATAGTCAAAGCATTTTTTCCAAAAAAAAGTTGACGACAACCTAAAGATATCGTTTATGGGCATTGTCGTTCAATTTTTTCCTGGAAATTTTTGTTAAATAAGCTAGAATTAAATAAAAAAGGTTTTTTCTCATATATTTTTAACCGATTGACTACCAATCCCCAGAGAGCCAAAACATTCAAATTTGAAAGAGAAAATTCACTCTCGGAACACTTTTTCTTGCACTCACTTGCTTCAAATCGACAGTTAAACGTTTTATGACACGAGAAACAGTAGGTTGTCGGATTCCCAACATCTTTCCGATGGCTCGGTGCGAATGTGGGTTGTTGAGGTGAGTGTGCAAAATTTTCTCTTGCACGACCTCGACTCCATTTTCAAATCAACTAGACATTTCACTATGAAACTCACGCAGCGTAAACAATACACGCTAAGGCCATCTCACCCAAAATTTCGTTAAAATTATCCCAAAGGACAAAATGTTACAGCTTATTTAAAGTGATGACACCCTTTACACTGGTCGAGTTTTGCAAAATAAAAGAGTTTGATATGCTCGAAACATGTTCGGGATGACCAATATACCCGTGAACTCTCCAAATGACCTCGGTGAAGTTGATACGCCACATGTTGGAATTCAGTGAAATTGGCCATTTACCTCCTCCCCCGCCCCCGGAAGCATCGAATAATAAGGTTTTGGATATGGGTAATCTTACCTATATCATATATTAATAATTACTCATGTGCTCAAATAAAGTTAGAGATTTGGCAAGCGTCATAGGTCATGAGGAATTCATGTTGACCTGCAGTTCGTATAATCAATACAAATCCCTCACTTCTGCATTTCCCACGGCCACCTCCTCATCCGAAAGTGGAAACCGACTGACGCAAATAATTCCATTCTTCTGGACAGCAGAGAGCAGCAGCACCGGATTGCGAAACAAAAGCTGTCACTTTATGTTAATGTTGATGAAGTACATTATCCTCATGAGACAGCAGCAAATCACCTTCCAACTAAGTAAGTTGCAGCCAACCCCTTCCCAGCATTGTCTGGGACGCATGGGGGGCAGTGTCGCACTGACTGTGTGTACCAGCAGAATAATGCTGGTTGGCGACTGTGACAGATTGCTTTGACTTTCTTTTATGCACCGAATCCTCGGCCACGACGACGAACCGACCGCCCACCCAGCACGCGGACTCCGCCAAACGGCTCCGGTGTCCAACACCACTGACTGGTCCGGTTCCAGTTCACATGCGACGACGACGGCTACGAGGAAAAGGCGAAGATAAAACTTGCAGCATAAATAATTTCCACCGACCTCGGACACATACGTATACAAACCGAATAGCCACTGTTCTACTTAGAGCGGGCGAGAGTGAAAAGTGAATACGACTACGGTAACTCAATTCCCAGGCCAGCGGGTCAAGGGTTCAACTCTCACCCCCGTGCAACACACCAATAAATGGGGACGACTATGAGGAAGTTTATCGTTCGGGAAAGATCTGAAACGGATCCTCAAACGGTTCGTCGGAAGTATTTTTTTTTTATGTTTTAAACTATGGGGCTTTTCGTCCTCAATTAGTAATCTGCTCCGTCCGGTCCAGACTGAGCGAATGTCACCGGAGCTGACAGTCGAGTGACAGCTCTGTTCCTGTCTGTCCACCGTGTCTACTGCCATCCGGACACGAATGCAGTTGAAACTCCCTCGTAAGCAGCTGACACAGTCGGATCAATCGGTTTTGTGTGACGAATAAATGCTGTGCCAATCCGCTACTCATGTCAGGTGGTAAATATCACATTATTTCCAAATTCCGCTTTCCGGTTTTTCAATAATGATAATTCCCCAAGTGCATCTCTAAAATAAAAAAAAAATAAAAAAGGAGGCACAACCCAAAAATCCTTCCATTTTTAGGCAGTAGCCAACTGTCACCGGTCAAGAGTGGTGTTCAGAAAAGGTGCAGATTGCACTTCTGCTGCTGCTGGAGTTCCGTCTTTCGCAAGTGGGCACGGAATGTGTCCACATCACCGTCGTTGTCGTCGTCGGTCGGTCGGTACAGTAGTCGTCTTGTCAGCTTTTTCTCTGTGACTTTCTTCCCTTCCATCCAAAGGGCAGCAGCAGGGCATGAGGCGCTGTCACATTGCAAATTGCCACAGTAGTGCGGGGACAAGACAAGAGGACAACCGAAAAACTGGACAGCCAGATAGATATCGGTGACAGTTCATATGGTTGGCGGTGGTGGCGGCCGGCGGTGGCGTCGTGGCAGCCGAAAGTAGCAACCGTTTTGTCACTCAGACTTGGCTCTGAGCTGCTGATTGGCGATATGTTCGGCTCGAGAAAGGAAGAAGGAAGCGCCTTCCAAATTGATATTCCCGAGCTGACTGAATGACTGACGTCTGGCAATAAAACTGTGATGTCATTGAATTTTTGGCTGTCAGCTGAGACAGATGGAAGAAGAATGTAGAAGGATTCTCAATGTGGGGAAAATGAAATGGTCTTAATTATGGGATGGTGATTAAATAAATGGGTTAACTGAAGTACGTGCAAAAGATTAAGACTTCTTGAACAAAATGCGTATAGTTTCACTGTGATCGATCCATTATACCTAATCTTTACACTATAAACCGAGATTGGCATCATCGAGCAGCTCGGCATTTATTTTAACTGAAATATCAGCAAAATTTCTGATTGTAGGCTGAGATCTCGGCAAAATTCCCGTTTGTTAGCAGAATCTCGTGTAACCGTTCGCGATGAATGCTCGAGGTTCAAGTGAAACTCGGTGGCTTAAGCGCCACTCCCTTTACGAGAGACCACCGGTCGTGTTTTCTTTGCCCGACTTAGAGACTGATCCTCAGAGGACCACCCGAACGGTATGATTAAAAACCCTTCCTCAATGAAATTCAAAACTTTAACGGAAAAATAATCTTTATCGAAAGTACACCTTTATCCGATCCATTTAACATCAGGGAAACCCGCAATCTCAAAGAAGTCCACAAATTATAGTCCCAATTTTCATTAGACCTAACGAACCAAGCTAAACCGAATGTGTCTGATGCGAATTCAAGACGAGCCCAAGAACTCAATGGCGAGCTAGTCAGCTAAAAAAGCGTGACAGAAAAATTAGTAACTCAACGAAAAAACTTCAAATTTCAATCTGTATTCATTCGGGTTGGACTAAACTCGGTTGAAAAAGCAAACTAGTCATGGTCATGAAACGAAAGTACGGACATACCTGCCCAGGTTTTTCGATGCGATGCGATGCGATGATGGCGACGGATGAATCGGTGATGGCGGCCGGTGACCTTACCAAGGTCCTGGCGATGGTGACTGTCGACCTTCCGACGACCTGTGATGATGGCGGCGGTCTCGAATGGCGCCGATCAAGCTGCGGAAATGGCGTGCAGCGACGAAAAGTGACCCGTGTGCGGTATGGCTGAAATTAGAGGTGCGGAGGTAGTGGCGGCTGGACGGAAGGTTCCGATTTGCTTTCCAGAGAGCTGATCATCGACAGAGTCGAGCATTTCCGGGAGATTCGCTCCGCGGAAGAGACAGACCAACGTACCGTCACACGGCTTCGTGTACTATGTTTCCGCTATGACCGCCCGAGATGAAATGTAATCTTCTCCTTTTTGGTTAAAATCCGAACCTAGGTACGCAATTGGATTCGTACTTCTGCGGTCCGAGCTCTCGAGTGTCACGGTCCCCGGGGTTGTAACGTAATGGGGACTCTACCAACGGCTTTTGGCGACCCTTGGGGAAAATTTCGCTTAGCAAAACTAGCGACTTCACAACCAGCGTTGCCAGGTCATTTTCAGAAAAATCTGGACCAGGTAAAATATAAAATCTGGAAAAATCTGGAATGCTCCAAAGAATCCTCTTTTTAACATAATGCTATTGAAATTAAAGCGATGTGTCAATCTCACGTAAAAATAGGTCAGTATGATAATCTAAAATTTATTTAAAATTCTAGAATGGTTATAAATTACATGTTTAAATAAATTATATAAAGCAAATAATTTGTAAACATTGCTTCCAAAAGTTGAAAAGTATTGAAACGGTGTGCCCAAAAAGTTCATATATCCATTAACCAGCATTTCAAAAATTGAGATAAATGTGGGTAAAAAACAGCAGAAAATATGGTTAGAATTGTTTTTTAAACTGTAACTTTTTAAAAAAGAATGAGAAGCAAAGAATCAATAAAATTTGATGGGATGGATTTTTTGAACTAATAGTCGATGTAGTCCTTACTATTTGATGCAGTACCAGAATTTAAAGATTTTATTAGTTCTAAATAATTCTAATATTACTCTGAGGTTGATCAGATTTACAGTTTAATTCTTGACAGCATACAACCCACAACACCCAACAGACCAGTAGGCAATTTTATTTTGAAGCTAAATTCACCGGGCTGAAGTGGGAATCAAAACCTAACATCGTGGAACTCACACACAGTTTACCTAAACTACGGGTAACTCCACTATTTGCATGAACATTATGCCAAAGAATAATTTTATTATATTACCAAAATGAAAGTCTGATAGTTTCATTTTTGAAGTCTCAGGATCTTGCAATGATTCTAAATTCCGGAATTTATATTTTTCCTGCGTCCCAGACCATGAAATGTTTTGGTAGTCTGCATTTACTTGGAACTCATTACAGGATATCTTGGCCTTTTTTTTTGTTCAATATGAATCATCCTAGAATTCCATCATATTTCTTTTCTATATTCCCCTAAAATAATCTTGAAAATATCTAAACTTTTCCAGTAACATTCTAAGAGTTCTTATCATTACCTCTTGAAATCTCTTATAAATCACTCTTCAATCCCACAACTCCCTCAAATTGGTAATAATTCCCAAGAATTGGCTCAATTTTGTGTCCATTTTTCTCTATGAAATTCTTAAAATATTCTTAACAATTTCCTTGGTACACTCTTCAGAATGACCGTCACACTCTTCTCAGACTTATCCGATAATTCCATTTAAACTGCTTTGTAGGTAAGGTTAGAATGGGTTTGAAATCCTTTTCAGTATTACCCAAGTACTCAAGTACTTTGCCAAAATGGTTTTGAAAGTCTCCCAGAAATTGCACTTAAATTTTTAGTAAAATTAATCTCCATAGAAACATTTGACAGAATTCCATTGAAATTATTCTCGCGATTCGTATCAGCATACTCCTTAAGTTTCATGATAAGAATTTTCTATGATTTATTTTCCGGATTGTATTTCCTTTATTGACAAAATCTCCATGCAATTGTCATCAGAGTTGACAAGACAATTGATACCGTCTTCAACCAGAGGTTGCACAGACTGAATATTTAACATTAAACAACGGAAAACACACCACACCCCTAAGAAATGAACTAGCCTATGGCTAAAAATCTCTCAAATAAAGAAAAAAGAAAAACACCACACCCATTACCATTAGAACAGTAGGCAAATTTTGAGGTTGCCATAATTTGCCCCGGCTGGAGCGTCAATCGAACCCTCACTTCGTGGAACTCACAATACGCCTAAATGATGGGTGACGCCGCACGACCCCGAAGCCCACAAAGATGGATGTAATTCTACTCAGAAGTAGCTTGAAATTCTCCTTTGATTTCACAAAGAATTCGCCTCATACTTAACTGTGAACTATTTTCAGAATTACTTTAAAATTCCAATAATGTCCAATGTTGATGGCCTTTAATAATTAAAGTACCAAATTTGGCTTTTTATTTTTTTTTATTAGAAAAGAGCAAATTAAAAAATCTGGGAAAATCTGGAACATATTTAAAAAATCTGGAAATATACGTGGTATGTCTGTCTATCTGGCAAGACGACCAAAAATCTGGAAAATCCAGATAAATCTGGAATACTGGCAACGCTGTTCACAACACTCCGTTCATCTACCTACAAGAGGCGGGCCTTCGAAATGCACCCGGGTCTTGTCCGAATCCAACGGACGGAAATGGCGACCAAGTAGTCGCCACGACAAACCAGACGGTCCGGCGACGATGGAAGCCGAACACGCCGAAAATTCCAGCCCGTACAAAAAAGCCCGTTGAACGAGCTGTCCAACGCGAAATCACAAAATTTCTCATTTATTTAATATATAAATTTGCAAAATCAATTAAAAATTACCTTTTTGTATTTAGACACACTATCTACACAGCGGTTTGAAACGCGAACTACTTGCTACAGGCAAGAAAAATATAAATGCACAAAAAGAGCTATCGAATTAATTACCTGACTCGAACACTTCTTTTAAATTAATCACCTTTATCTTTTTGATCGAATTTCACTGAGTTCACACTTGACTGACGAACTTGAAAACAGCGTCAAACACCACTGCTTTCCAGCCGATTCGTTAGCGCAATGGCAGAGACTAGCATTTCTTTTTCCCAAGAAACCACGGAATTTCTTAAAGATAAAAGGATCGGACATGGCGCGAACAATCAATGTTCGGCTTAGCCATTTTACTCAGGTGTTCATTTGAATCCTATCTCTTTCACGTATTTCCCAATCTATAAACAAAAGCTACATCTGCTAGCTTGCTATAAAAGCTTCAAATCTACAAGCTCACTTTTATCTTGCCATAAAAATCCCGACAAATGTACGTATCACGATACCAAAAAGCTTCGTGATACGTACATTTGTCGGGATTTTTATGGCAAGATAAAAGTGAGCTTGTAGATTTGCATTGGAAACGAATCACTCTTTTTTAATTACATTGAAATTCTTAATTAATTACAAGATTCAAATACTAACCATAGTTATTCTAAACTAAACTAAAAATTGAAACGAAATAAACGCACGATTCTACACTCGGCAAGTTTTTTTTTAAGAGATACAGCAAAAAATGTCGAGCTGCTCGGTGGTACCAATCTTGGCAAAAAATCTATGTGCGTAGTACTATTTTTTTAGGGTGCGTAGAGTTCAAAGGGTGAATTCAACCCTATAATTTCCATTCTGAGCAGAACTTACATTCCCCATAAAACTACTAGCTGACCGGTGCTCTAACGGTCTAAGCAATACAAACCTACACAGCTAAAAAAAGTAGTGTCAATTTCCGTTACAATGATGCACAAAAATGGAGCGTCATATATCATACAAGTTTAGATTATAGATCGTGTAAATTTATGAGACATGTCATGCAATATTCCATATATTGTATGCAACTGCCCACTTTTGTTTACAACATTTCTTGCAACCTGCTAGTTTACGTGAAAAGGAAGTTTACATGTTTGAATGTTTGCATGCATGGATGTTTACATCGCCAGTAAAATTCAGAATTTTCTGGTGTGTATCAATTATTCATAAAATATTCTTCACGTTTGCGATGACCTGATGAATTAACAAATGATTCGATCATTGATCTCAGACGCATAGCGATTAAGTTAGGTTTACTCTAGAACAAAAAGCGTAGTAGGTGATGCTGTCCTTACTTACCTTACCAATCAGGCTAAGGCCTTGTTGTCCTCTGCTGTCCGAAGAAGTTGTCTCCACTCTACTCGATCCATGGCCACAGTTCGCCAGCCTCGTAGTCTGCGAAGGGTCCGCAGGTCACCTTCTACTTGGTCGATCCACCTTGCCCGCTGCGCGCCTCTTCTTCTTGTTCCTGTTGGGTCGCTTTCTAGAACCATTTTCACTGGGTCGTCGTGCGGCATTCTTACGACGTGCCCAGCCCACCGTAGTCGCCCAATTTTTGCAATGTGGACGATGGATGGTTCTCCCAGCAGCTGGTGCAATTCGTGGTTCATTCGCCTCCTCCACGTTCCGTCATCCATCTGCACTTCACCGTAGATGGTACGCAACACCTTCCGTTCGAAAACACCAAGGGCGCGTTGGTCCTCCACGAGCATAGTCCAGGTCTCGTGGCCGTAAAGGACCACCGGTCTAATCAGCGTCTTGTAGACAGTCAACTTCGTGCGGCGGCGAATTTTATTCGACCGGAGCGTCCTCCGGAGTCCAAAGTAGGCACGATTCCCTGCCATAATGCGTCTTTGAATTTCTCTGCTGGTATCATTTTCGGCGGTCACCAGTGAGCCCAAATACACGAACTCATCGACCACCTCGATTTCGTCACCGTCAATCTGAACTCGGGGTGGGAGGCTAACATTGTCTTCCCTAGAACCTCTTCCTTTCATGTATTTTGTCTTTGATGCGTTGATGACAAGTCCAATCCATCTAGCTTCAGTCTTCAGTCTGATGTACGTTTCCGCCATCATCTCAAAGTTCCGTGCCATAATGTCAATGTCATCGGCGAAACCAAGGAGCTGGATGGATTTCCTGAATATCGTGCCTCTCGTGTCTATCCCAGCTCTTCTGATCACACCTTCTAACGCGATGTTGAACAACAGACACGAAAGTCCATCACCCTGTCGTAACCCCCTTCGAGATTCAAAGGGACTCGAGAGTGTCCCCGATACTCGAACAACGCACATCACTCGATCCATCGTCGCCTTGACCAATCGCGTCAGTTTATCCGGAAATCCGTACTCGTGCATAATCTGCCATAGCTGATCTCGATCGATTGTGTCGTATGCGGATTTGAAATCGATGAATAAATGATGTGTGGGCACGTTGTATTCGCGGCATTTCTGCAGAACCTGCCAAATCGCGAAAATTTGGTCCGTGGTAGCGCGGGAACCCATGAATCCCGCCTGGTATTGCCCCACGAACTCTCTTGCATATGGTGACAGACGGCGGCATAGAATTTGGGAGAGTACCTTGTAGGCGGCGCTCAGCAGTGTGATCGCGCGGTAGTTGCAGCAATCCAACTTGTCGCCCTTTTTGTAGATTGGGCATACGACACCTTCCATCCACTCCTCCGGTAATATCTCCTCCTCCCAAATCTTGGCAATTACCCAGTGCAGCGCTCTAGCCAGTGCTTCACCACCGTATTTCAATACCTCACTTGGTAGTTGATCTACACCAGTTGCTTTGTTGTTCTTCAGCCGACCGATCTCCTCCTTAACTTCTTGAAGATCAGGGGCCGGTAGCCTGTCGTCTTCTGCGCGTGCTCCAAGGTCTGTTGCCGTGCCATCTTCGTTTTCTGCTGCTTCACCGTTGAGGTGCTCGTCATAGTACTGCTTCCATCTCGCAATCACCTCACACTCATTCGTGAGAATGTTACCGTCCAAGTCCTTGCACATATCGGCTTTCGGCACGTAGCCTTTGAGCAAACTATTTAGCTTCTCGTAGAACTTCCGTGTGTCGTTTACGCGGTACAGATTTTCCATCGCCTCGCGATCTCGGTCTTCTTACTGACGCTTCTTCCTTCGGAAAACCGAGTTTTGTCTGTTCCGCGCTTGTCTGTATCGCTCCACATTCAATCTCGTGCGGTGTTGCAGCATTCTCGCCCGTGCTGCATTCTTCTCCTCTACTAACAGTTTGCATTCGCCGTCAAACCAGTCATTTCTTCGGTCCGGGATTGCAGCACCTAGTGCCGCTGCAGCAGTACTACCTATGGCTGAACGGATGTCCCTTCAGCCATCTTCAAGAGAAGCTGCGCCAAGCTGCTCTTCCATGGGTAGTGCAACTTCCAGCTGCTGCACGTAGTCCTGGGCAACTCCGGTGTCCCGTAGTTGCTCAATGTTGGGTCGTGGCGTTCGACTTCGACGTGTGTTATGCACCGTCGAGAGTTTTGAGCGCATGCATACTGCAACTAGGTAGTGGTCCGAATCTATGTTCGCACTGCGGTACGTGCGGACGTTGATAATGTCGGAGAAGAATTTCCCGTCGATTAGAACGTGATCGATTTGGTTTTCTGTGTGTTGGTCAGGTGATCTCCAGGTGGCTTTGTGGATATCCTTGCGGGGGAAAAAGGTACTTCGAACTACCATAACCCGGGAGGCTGCAAAGTTCACGCATCGTTGGCCGTTGTCGTTCGATACGGCATGCAGGCTGTTTGGCCCGATTGCCGGTCTATACATTGCCTCCCGTCCTACCTGAGCGTTCATGTCGCCGATGACGATTTTGACGTCCCGTTGCGAACAGCCGTCGTACACCTGCTCCAGCTGCGCATAGAACGCTTCTTTCTCGTCGTCGGGTCTCCCTTCGTGTGGGCAGTGCACGTTGATGATGCTGTAGTTGAAGAAACGGCCCTTAATCCTCAACTTGCACATCCTCGCGTTGATCGGCTGCCAACCAATCACGCGTTGGCGCATCTTACCCAGCACTACAAAGCCGGTTCCCAGCTCGTTGGTGGTGCCACAGCTCTGGTAGAAAGTAGCCGCTCGATGCCCGCATTTTCCATACCTTTTGTCCCGTCCAGCAAAGTTCCTGCAGTGCTACGACTTCGAAGTTGCGTGGTTGAAGTTCGTCATAGATTAACCTATCGCAACCCGGGAAGCCGAGCGATTTGCAGTTCCATGTTCCGAGTTTCCAATCGTAGTCCTTATTTCGTCGCGTAGGTCTGTGCCGATTGTTCCGATCCGTATTTCTTTCTTCGGTATTTGCAACTTTGTTTTTTTCCAGGGCGGCTTGTTGGGCCTGCCCCAACCCCCTGTCTCGCCGGGGGACCATCGTGCACAGCTCTGTTTAGAGTCCCACGCTGGCACTAGGACGGTGATCAGCCGCTCCTAACATGGAGAACAGACGCCGTTTTGAGCCGCACCTCCATGGTGAGCAGACGCTCAGGTTTGGTGAAGCATTTCCTCTATCACCGTACTATGGTTACCGCGCCAGTGATGCCGTCCACCCACCGCAATTTCTCGGCTGTCCTCAATCGAATTAAGCAGATTTTTGGTATGTGATTAGGGTCAAACATAATCTTGTCACCGCAACTCCTGCTTCTTCTTCATCTTCTACGCATTTCAAGCTTATTGTTTATCGCACATTAGCTTATTGCGTGCTTTAAACTTAGTGTTCTAGATGCACTTCAACAGTTATTAATTAAGAGCTTTCGATCAGTCCGCATCGTGCTCTCTTGCCATGCAATCTATTTGCTTTTTGCTGAAGGAAGTGTTACTACTACCTAAAGCTACAACAAATTTAAACAGCACTTTTCAGTGCTCAACCTGTAAAACTTCTACCTTTTTCGACTCTCATTCCTCTTCGATAATTGTTTGGAACCTACTCGAGGTAATCCTTCTTGGATATCGATTTGGAAAAATCCTCTTCGATCCTTAAGATTCTTACAGTAATCTGCTTGGAGGTCGATTTGGATAAACAAATACTGCCGCCAAGGCACCTGAGCACAAAAGAAAAGGGCAATCTCTTGATCCCCCCTCTGATGAAATTAATTTGAGCAATTAATTTGATTTGTTCACGGATGATGATAATGATCCATCAACCAGGCAAAATTCCACGAAACTTTCCCGGCTTAATTTCAAGAAGAAAAAGGTCACCCCTATTGCGATAACCACTTCCGATTGCCATGCTCTTCGCACAAGACTTTTGAACTTCGTTAAATTCAAGTTTTCACTACAAATTGGACGTCGGGGTGAATGCATTGAATTGGCAGAAATCTTAGATGGATTCGAATGTCTTCTCAGGTATCTATCGCAACGGGATTTCTAATGATTTTTATTTAGTTTACTTCAAGTCTAGTGAACTAAACAACCTTAAGCCCTTGGAAAAAGCTAGCCTTATGCTCCATGTCCGAGTGAAGTGGAAACACTTCAGGAAGACTGGTGGAAATTTCCAAAACCTCACCCAGTGCCGTAACTTCCAGGGATGCACTATCAGATATCAGGCGGTCAAAAATCAAAAAATCGACTTTCACTAATCCTTATTTCGTTATTTTTGGTCGATAGTAAACATTTCAACTAAAAGAATCTGAAAGTTTCAAGCTTCTAGCAGTTTTAGTTTCTGAGGTATCGGATGTCGAAGTCAAAAAAGAGTAAGAAAAGTACAAATTTTGCCGCAAAAATACACTACCATTCAAATAAAATTTCATCCACTATTTATCATATAACTACCACATAATTATACATCGTTGGGAAGGTCATTTAATAAGCTTTCCGAAAATATTATACCATTAGGAAATTTGATGGAGACAAAAAAAAATTAAAAATAAAAATAGAAAAAAAAATTGAAAATTAATGAAAATTTATCTTTATTGATCACAAACTTTCGAGTCTCGCACATTCCCAGGCTAATTCTCAGCTCTGGATGAAGTTTTGAGTGTACTCTAATAAGTACTGAAGAGTTTGCCTGCCCCAACCTGCCCCATTGGAAATATAAGCGATTTGAAAAATTTCGGTTATTATGGGAGGTTTCAAATTGGTCAAGAGCCGGCTTGGAAACAAACTTTTTCAACAATTATTTTGCAACTTTTGGAGTTATATTCGGTTGGTATAGTCGAAATATATTGTTAAAGAACATTTTATAATATTTCATGACCAACTTTTAAAAAGGGCTTAAGCTTTTGTACAAAAAGAAGTCATCATTATCATAAAGTTCACTGTTGGATGAACGGAAAACTACATTCGTTTATGCTTTATTCTAAAGTAAGTACCTGAGTTATGACGATTATAGAAGCATATGCGTAAGTATGTACCTACGCATATGCGCGGATGAGTTTAATTTATACCTAAGTCTGTACTTAACCTACTGTAGTGTCAATTGGAACTTACTTACTTACTTAAGTGTCCTGAGCGCCATCCCTGGCGCAAAGGGCCAACGTGAAAGATCTCCATCCTGGGCGATTGTTTGCTTTCGCCTTGACCTGGGCCCAGGTCAAATTCCGGTCGACTTGCTTAATCTCCTTGTTTAGGCTTCGCCGCCATGAGCCCCTGGGTCTGCCTCTGCTGCGATGTCCGGCTGGATTCCAATCCAGCGCTTGTTTGCAGATTTCATTTCCGCTCTTCCGTAGAGTGTGGCCAACCCACCTCCACTTACGTTCCCGAATTTCTGTCGATATCGGCTTCTGGTGACACCGTCGATGGAGCTCGGCATTCGAAATCCAGTTGTGAGGCCACCAAGCACGAATTATATACCGCAGGCATCGGTTGATGAACACCTGCAGCTTCTGTGTGATCTCCGCTGATACGCACCATGTTTCGCTAGCGTACAGCAGTACAGATTTCACGTTAGAGTTGAAAATTCGGATCTTCGTGCGGAGACTAATCTGATTTGACTTCCAGATGTTTCGTAAACTCGCAAAAGCAGCCCTTGCCTTCTTGATCCGTGCACCTATGTCACTCTTGGTTCCGCCGTCCGACGCTATCTGGCTGCCAAGATATTGGAAACTTTCAACCTTCTCCACTTCCTGACCAGCTACCGTAAAATTGGATGGATTTCCCGTGTTGATATCCAACGATTTAGTCTTGCTGACGTTGATGTTGAGACCTGCCGCTGAGGAGCGTTCGGCGAGATCGTCGAGCTTACTCTGCATGTCAGAACGCCGTTGTGATACTAAAGCAACGTCATCCGCCAAATCTAGGTCGTTTAGATGCTCCATTGTAATAGGCTGCCAGAGCAACCCACGGTTCGGCACACGGTCGATCGCACCAACCATTATCTCGTCGATTACGATGAGGAACAGTAGCGGTGATAGAATGCATCCTTGCCTCACTCCAGCGACTACCCGAATAGGGTCAGATAGGGCTCCGTTGTGCAGCACCCTGCACGTGAAAGCCTCATACTGAGCTTCGATGAGGTTGACGATTTTATCCGGAACTCCCTTGCGCCTTAGGGCGCCCCACAGGTTTTCGTGGTTGAGTCGGTCGAAAGCTTTTTCGTAGTCAATGAAAACCAAGTAAAGGGACTCTTGGAATTCGTTGACCTGCTCCAAGATTATGCGGAGCGAGACAATATGGTCCACACAGGATCTTCCAGCACGGAATCCCGCCTGCTGCCGTCGGAGAGTCGCGTCGATCTTCTCCTGTATCCGGTTGAGGATAACTTTGCATAGAACTTTGAGAACACAACACAGTAACATAATGCCACGCCAGTTATCGCATACAGTTGGGTCCCCCTTCTTTGGGACCTACACTAAGACGCCCTGCATCCAGTCAGCCGGAAAAGTCGCGGTGTCCCAGATATTGCAGAATAGTTGATGCAACATTTGTGCAGATAGCATGGGGTCAGCTTTGAGCATCTCTGCTGATATGCGATCGACCCCGGGAGCCTTGTTGGATTTCATGGTTCGGATAGCAGCTTCGATCTCCGGTAGGGATGGCGCCTCAGAATTGACGCGAGTGATGCGTCGCACTCTTGGCGGTTCATGCCGAGATGTTGATGGCTGGTTGACCGACGAAACTTGTAGAAGCTGTTCGAAGTGTTCAAACCAGCGTTTCAGCTGATCAGTGGGGTCGGTGAGCAACTGACCAGTCGCGTCCTTCACTGGCATCCTAGGATTCATCCTTGCTCCACTCAGGCGTCGTGAGATATCGTAGAGGAGACGGATATCGCCTGTTGCTGCGGCTTTCTCACCTTCATAGGCTAGGGAGTCCACCCACGCTCGCTTATCCCGCCTACACGAGCGCTTCACTTCCTTCTCGAGAGCCGAATACAGTTGGCGGGCCTGGTTCTTCGCTCCTCTGGTTCTCGCCCGCTCTATCGCGGCTTTTGCATTTCTCCGCTCCTCTATCTTCCTCCAGGTGTCATCCGTGATCCACTCCTTTCTCTGAGCGCGCAGCTCGCCCAGGTTGTTTTCACTCGTTTCAGTAAAGGCATCCTTGATCGCCGTCCATTGCTCTTCTACGCTGCCACCATCAGGAATATCCGCAGCTCTGGTCTCCAGTTCCTCGACGAATGACCTTTTTACTGCTGGATCTTCCAATCGGCGTGTGTCAATTGGAAGCCATAGTGTATTTTGTGTAGCTTTTATTTAAACTACTACAGTGAAATTCAAATTTACGGTTGAGACCAAGTGTGAGCATGGATAATAGAACCATTATTAATCTATTAGACGTAAAATTAAGCCATAGGGACGATGTTCACAGAGCCATTGAATTCATTTGTGAAAATTATAACATCTCGGTGGAAAAACGTAAACGTCTCGATGAAAAGATCCATAAAATCGTTACTAAATACATCAACAAATGGCATGAAGCTAATCGCACGAAAGAGCGATTTGAGTCGTATTTTCGGAATTGACTTGATGGAGAATTTGGCATCGAGGAATTCATCGAACAGGAGCAATGTGTTGCCTCAACCTCGGCCTCGGGAACAAAACGTGGATGACCTTCAAAACCTTTCTTGGATTTGAGTGAAAGAGGAAAACGTCGAGTCATCGATAAAGAAGCAGTTGATCCAAAATTCGATACCATCGAGAAAGTTTTGTTATTTGCAAGACGAACCGCTTATAATCGAAAGGATTTTAATTTAGTTAAAGTTATTGGACATATTTTAAAAAACCAAAAAAGCTCTAAAACCATGCTGGCTCAACTAACTGATCAACGAGGAATGATGTCACCAGAAGAGGCTTTTAGTGTACTTATCGAGGCTGGATTGAGTAGATTTCAATACGAAGTAATACATAGTGAATCACCTTCAAGATTTCCACCTTACTATGTGATCGGAGCAGTGAAAAAAATATGGGCCCCTCCTAGTGAATTCATCGAAGAAAGTGCATTGAAAATAAGAATGAAACTCCAGGCGCTGATGGAAAATACAGTGAAACGAATCGTCCAAATAATTGATGCAGAGCTCAACGAGTATATGGATAGCAACGATCTAGTTTCTACGGAACTGGTTCTTCTATGCAGCTGGGGTATGGACGGATCAACTGGATATTCGCAATATCATCAAGTGCTACCAGAAGGATGTCAGGACGATTCAGATGTATTTTCGTCCACTTTAACACCAATTCAGTTGTTCATGTACAATGATCGAAAGGAAATTATGTGGTTTAATCCCATGCCTCAAAGTATTCGATTTTGTAGGCCATTCATCCTTGAATTCATTAAAGAGGGTAAAGAAGTTATTCTGGCTACAAAACAGGATGTAGAAAAAGAAATGAGTGAACTAACGCCAGTGAAAATTGAACTCCCAAACGACAAGTTTAAACTTGTTGATTTTGATTTTGTCCTCAGTATGATAGACGGAAAAGTCTTAACTTATATCACTGGAAATTCGTCGATGCAGAATTGTCCAATATGTGGGGCAACACCAAATGTAATGAATGATGCAGAGAAATACGGAAGGAAGGATTTATATCAAACGAAGAAGCCTTGCATTATGGCATATCTCCACTTCATGCTTGGATAAGATTTTTCGAATGCCTTTTGCATATTGCATACAGAATGGATATCAAAAAATGGAAGGTAACGAAACCGTTCAAAGAACAATATGAACAAAGAAAAAAACATGTGACGACACAGCTTTACGAAAAATTTGGAGTAAGAGTAGATCAACCACGATCGAGTGGAGCAGGTACCAGTACTACAGGAAACGTTTGTCGAAGAGCATTTGGAAATCCCAAGCTTTTAAGCTCCGTGCTGAACATTGATGAAGAGTTAATTTTCACATTCCGGAATATATTAATTGCTTTTAACTACCAAGAGCCAATAAACCCGGAAAAATTTGATGCATATTGCAAGGAAACATATAGGCTCTATCTTAAATTGTATGATTGGTACAAAATTCCTGCAACGGTGCATAAAGTTCTCGCTCATGCCAAAGAAATAATCATACATTCACCAGCACCACTTGGTTCATTAGCGGAAGAGGCAGCAGAAAGTCAACATAAACAATTGAAAAAAATATCGAACCCATCATTCAAGAAAACGATCAAGAGTAGAAAATTTACATGATGTCTTTATTCGTGCCATTAATGAATTGGACCCACTGATCAGTTCCATTTGGATGGCAAAAAGACGACAGAAAAAAGTATCCCTGGATTATCCCGACATCGTGAAAAGTTTCATGATATTTGAAAATTCTGTAAGTGATTCAGTAGTCGATACTAATAACTTCAATGCCTTGGAGGAACATATGAAAGCAGTCGATGAAATTGAAGAAGAATTTGTTCATGATGATATTGTAACAGAGGAATAAAAAGAAAATCGTTGAAACATATTTGATTTTGATTATTGTATCATGGCTTTTTGTATTTTTTTTACAGAATATTTGTTGAAAAAAATAAACATATTTCCAAACAAAAAAGATTTTTATTCGATTTTTTACGGTGTTCCCCCCAATAAAACCATGGTAGGTTGTCTTTGTTCAATAGATTTTATTCTCTGAAAGCAAGCTTGAAACTGTAACCGTTATAAAATCGTAAAAATTAAATTTTAATTAATCAAAAGTTAGGCCCTTTTGAAAAGTTGGTCGTGAAAATGTTGAAAAGTGATAACGCACACCTTATATTGATGAAACAAAGCAAGAATAATAGCAGAAATTGTGAAAAAATGATAGAAATATTTTTGACCGCCTGGTTGTATGAAAATGCCCCATAGTGGGATGGGGTCACGGAACTAAAAATTGCTACATGCCAGCTAAATGCATGAATTGTGGTGATTCCTCTCACGCAAAGGACGACTGTCCTGTGAAGGAAGATCCTAAGAAATTTAAATGTTCAAATTGTGGTGAAAACCACAAATCCAATTTTTGGGAATGTAAGACTCGCAAAGCGATCCTACAATCTCGTTCTAACCGTCAGGTAGGAAACGCTCCACGTTTCCGACCAGGTACAAATTCCTCTGCTGTTAACAACGGTCAGCGAGGAACAAATTCCACATTCGTACCCGTAGGTACAAATATCACCCCTGCTTCAAATTTTTCATCTATACCTACTCCCCTCGCTGCTAACAGTGTTCAGCGAGTTAATGGAGCTACCTATGCTGCTATTGCAGCGGGTAGAAATCAAAATACTAACCAACGTAATTCTAACGGAAATTTTGACAATTTTGACTTAGGAAGCATTACTACCCCTAAAATAGAATTTTTACAGAAATCATTAATTGACATGATTTCTGATATGCTTAAATCTAACTCCATCTTTGATGCTATTCAAACTGGAGTAAAATTTGCAAATAATATTGTCATGACTTTAAAATTCAGTAATGGATTTTAAAGCATTAAATATTGTAAATTGGAATGCTCGATCTCTTAAAGATAATGAAGACGAGCTATTTAACTTTTTGAGAGTTCATAACGTGCATATTGCCGTTATAACTGAAACGTTCCTTAAACCTGATCATAAGGTTAAGAAGGACGCAAATTATTTGATTTATAGAAATGATCGTCTTGATGGACCCTGTGGTGGCGTTGCTATCATTATTCATAGACGAATCAAACATAAAATTCTTTCTTGATTTGAAACTAATGTTATTGAAACTTTGGGTGTTACTGTTGAAACAAAATTTGGACAACTTACGTTAACAGCTGCCTATTTGCCATTCCAATGCGTAGGCCAGCAAAAGAATTTTTTCAAGGGTGACCTTCAGAAACTTACCCGTCATAGGTCTAAATTCTTCATTATTGGTGATTTTAATGCAAAACACCGCTCATGGAATAATGCTCAAAGCAATTCCAATGGTAACATTCTGTTTGATGATTGTTATGCAGGTTGTTACACTATTTAATATCCAAACAGCCCAACATACTTTTCTTCAGCAAGCAATCCCTCAACTATTGATTTGATCTTAACTGATTTATGCCAACTTTGTAGCCAATTATCTACCCAAGCTGACTTCGGTTCTGATCACCTTCCAGTAATTTTTGAAATATTTATTCCAAGAAATAATTTCTAATCCCAACAGTTCTCTTTTCAACTACCAAAGAGGTGATTGGGAGCAATATCGAACATTTATGGAATATAACTTCGATCCAAACATTCCATTGCAAACCAAAAATGATATTAATTATGCTCTTGAATCTCTGATTACTTCTATAGTTGAAACATGAGCTGCATCAGTACCAAAATGCGAGATTAAATTCGATTCAATTATAATAGACGACGATCTTCGGCTCTTGGTCCGCCTTAAAAATGTCCGTAGGAGACATTATCAAAGAACACGCGATCCTGCCGTGAAAGTTATCTAGCGGGATTTGAAAAAACAAATTAAAAAGCGATTTTCTAGCCTGAGCAACAAAACTTTTGAAAATAATGTTTCTAAATAAGACCCGAGTTCCAAACCCTTTTGGATAGTCACATTTTTTTTTTGGAAAAACCTCAAAAACCTATTCCAGCGCTTAAAGAAGATGGTAAAATATTGATCAAAAATTTGGAAAAAGCTCAGAAACTTGCTAAGCAATTCAAAAGTTCTCATAATTTCAGTTAGGGTCTTACTAGTCTTATTGAGAATCAGGCTGCTCGGGATTATCTGAATATTTTTTCTCGGGAAAATATTTTTGGTTTGGGCGAATTAAGATTTATAACTAAAAAAAATCAAAACATGAAAGCTCCAGGTGATGAAGGAATTTTCTATATTCCCATTAAAAAAAAACTCCCAGTAAAATTATTTAACAGATGTTTTCATTTGGCAAACTGTCCTGATTAATAGAAAAATGCAAAAGTTGTTCCGATTTTGAAGCCGGATAAAAATCCAGCTGAAGCTTCTAGCCACCGTCCAATATGTTTGCTTTCTTCAATAAGTAAACTTTTTGAAAAGATAATTTTAAATAGAATGATGCTTCACATCAATACGAACTAAATTTTTCCAGATGAGCAGTTTGGATTTCGCCATGGGCATTCAACTGGTCATCAACTCTTAAGAGTTACCAATTTAATTCGTTCAAACAAATCTGAAGTCTGCTCAACTGGAGTTGCTCTTCTAGACATAAAAAAAGCATTCGACAGTGTTTGGCATGAAGGTTTGATTGCTAAATTGAAAAAGTTTAATTTTCCACACTATATATTATGAAATTAGTTCAAAATTATTTAGTTGATAGAACTCTGCAGGTAAATTAACAAAATTCCAAATGTAATAGACTACCTGTTAGAGCAGAAGTTCTTCAGGGTAGCATTCTTGGGCCTATTTTGTATAACATTTTCACTTCGGACCTCCCTGATTTGCCTCAGGGTTACCACAAATATTTGTTCGCTGATGACACAGGCATTTCCGCTAAAGGAAGAAGTCTTCGTGTTACTTGCAGCAGACTGCAGAAAAGTCTTGATATTTTCTCTTCTTATTTACAAAAATTGAAGATTTCTCCCAAGGCTTCCAAAACTCAACTTATAATATTTCCACATAAGCCTAGAGCTTCGTTTTAAAAAACCTGGTAGTAGTCACATAGTCACTATGAACGGAGTTCCAATATCCTGGTCAAACCAAGTGAAATATCTTGGATTAGTACTTGACCAAAAATTATCTTTTAAAGATCACATTGAGGGCATTCAAGCTAAATGTAACATATATATTAAATGTTTGTATCCTCTTATAAACAGGAAGTCCAAACTTTGCCTGACGAATAAACTTCTAATATTTAAACAAGTTTTTAGACCGGCCATGCTTTACGCTGTGCCAATATGGTCTTGTTGTTGCACTACCAGGAAAAAAGCACTTCAAAGGATTCAGAACAAAGTTCTGAAAATGATTTTGAAGTTGCCTCCCTGGCACAGTACTACAGAAGTACATAGAATTTTGAATGTTGAGACTTTAGAACAAATTTCCAATAAAATAATTAATAATTTCAGACAAAAATCGTTGCAATCCTCAATTGCAGCGATGAATTCCCTTTATACTTAGATAAGATTTAGTTTTAGTTTTTAGTTTTAGGATGTAAATAGTTATACTGACATGCAGGTTAAAAAAAAACCTGTTCAAAATACTGAAATTCCAAGGCAGGAACAATGTAAAAACACTTAGATATATATCATTAAGGCTGGTAAGTTAATGTTGTGTCTGGAGCACCTAGGTTAAAACTAAATGTAATTTATTTTGAACAAATAAAAAGTTAAAAAAGTGCTTTTTATGCATGTACCATTTCTGCATTAGTATAATTCTAGATAGAGCTGGAATTAGGGCCTAATAGCTTTTGTAAACAATGACTTCTATCGATGATTTCTAGAAATTCAAGGCTCGCATACGCAAACCAACAAACCAACAAACAAACCAACAAGGGAAAGACTTCCACTATCCGATGGTTATGTTAGTCTGCGTGGGCGTGCATTGAGTTCCTAGAAATCATCGATAGAAGTCATTGTTTACAAAAGCTGTTACGCCCTAATTCCCGCTCTATCTAGAATTGTGTGGTAAGAACAATCATATTCTATTTGCCCAGGGGAATCGAGAACATTTTAAAACTCGAAAAATGCCTAGACCTAACCGGGATCGAACCAAACCACCTCCAGCATGGTCTTGATTTGTAGCTGCGCCTTTACCGACTGAGCTAAGGGAGGTGAGATGAACGTTCCATATAAACTTCTATTGGAAGATTGCCGTAAAAGCTCAACGCAGATGTCGCCACTGCATGATGATGATAATGTTGACAGACTGCATATAAAATTCGGGAAAATTAGCGTTAAATCATAATTTTCATCAAGCCTGTGTAAAATCCTTCCAATATAACATTCGAATTGAAGAAGAAAACGTTATTACGATCAGACTGATGTGCATTTTTGACTTTTCCAGTTGAACTTTCATAAGATATATTCATTTCATTTCGCGGCTCCATCAATGCTGCATCGTAAATATGATGTATAAACAGAAATAAATTGCTCAATTACTCAAAATAAAGATGATTTGTCATCTTGTTATCACTTTGAAAACCATCTAGCACCATTTTATAGTATGGTGCGTGTTGAGTAAAGCAAGTTCCGTTGCGTTTTCCGTCGAAAATTGTGAGTATCAATATGTTTGCTTAGAAAAGGCCAAAATGAACATTTATTGAATATTGGCGTCCTATACAACCAATTCTCCATTACCACCAGCATGATACAACCTTTCCTAAGTAAATTCACTTAATTTCCACTCTCATCTTAGTGGAAATCGCACATATTCACAATTTTCCGAAAAATGCAGCTGCGCAGGAGGTAACCTCTCGCTGTGGGTGCAAACTTGTTATGCATTATTTTCCATGAAAACATCTCCGATCCATACCGAAATAATAACAATTAGTTTTCAAACACGTTTTCTTACACGATTCAAGCAAAAGTTTCCACGGGAAATTATTAGTTTTTCTTTATGGACCGATTTGCCCCAAAAATCGTCTGTTTTACTTGGAAAATTTGGAAACTATCCTCCTTCTAGTAGTTCTCACTTCGAAATGTAGGAGGCGAAAGCTTGGAAAAGTTTCACTGCAAGACGCCAATAGGACAGACACGAAGTCTGCATAATCAACTTGCTTCATTGCGAAGTGTATTACACCTAAAATTTAAGATCCTCACCATCACCTAGCTCATTTCTCCAATAAATCAAATCCGTTTTTGCATTGACGGAAAACAGAACCATCATGAACCGGCTTCCCGTCGCAAAAAGCACCATCACCTGAACTAGAAATAACAACTCCCCAGCGAGAATAAGCACCAAGTGCACACTCATGTACACACATTCACACTCATATATCACACACGCAAAACTGTACCTCTCCAGTCGCCATAAATCTCGGTTGAAAATTATAAATTTTCCAACCTGCTAACCACCCGCAGGGCGCCAGGTATGTTGCTAAATAAACCTTAAGTATTATTATTATTATTATTATTGTTGTTGTGTCACGATACTCGCCCTTACCGAAGCGGTATGTGGTGGTGGTGGCGTTCGGTTCCCAATCTCGAGAAAGCCCCCAGAGTGGGAGATTTCGAGGGCCTCATGAACATGTGACTCCACCTGACTCACCTGCAGAGATTGTTGTTAACCGAAACCGTTCACATGTACCGTGCTTTGACCGTGTCTGGGCCGGGAGGGGAAACGGGGGATATTCCAAAGGAGCATAAATATAAATCGAGTTATAAATCTGCGAAAACGCGCACACATAACTACCCCGCGTCGTCGTCGTCGTCGTCGTTGTTGCCGCAATCTCCACTCGGTTCGGTTGTTTCAAACTGTGTGACACCAGCGTGTCACACACTCAATACGATCTGCGGTGGTTGCTGGAGTAACAAGGGGTGGGGAATATTACCGGCTTCTTAGCGATCGACGTGGTAATGAAGAAATAAACAAGCTAGTTTTGGCGAGTGATCCTGCTGAATGGAATGTTCGTTTTGGGGTTTCGTGTGCACCACCGGGGATAATAATGATTCAAGGTGTGTGCACACTGTTTTTATGATTGGGAGTGCAATTTATTTCCTTCTGGCCGGTGGCGAGGGACTAACACTTGCCCGGGAGTTTTATGAGCCAAGTGACCGAGATCGATATGCAGGGCTATTATATCGCTAGAGTGCTGCTTTCGGGTCAATGGTTCTGTAATTGGATTAGCAACGTGAAGGTTGCAATGAAATGGGACGTAATGATTGTAACTTTTTAATAAGTAATTCAAACTTTTTAATATAAGGTTCATGTAGTTCTGATGTAAAGGGAGCATTTCACGCCAACATTTCAACAAGATGAAACTGTTTATGGTTTCGGATCATCGTGAAAGATGCTCAAGTCCCAGAAGCTACTCGCAAATCATATTACTCGCAAATCAGATTCGTTAATTTGTTCACAAGAAGGTTTTTAAAATAATGTTAAGCTAGCTTATTTTTAGAATAAAATTTGATGCCCCAAATGCAATGCGTCTAGAAAATCATCTCGTGAAGGTATTATACAAAAATATGCATTCTTAAAAAACTTGCTTCCATTACATTTATGGTATGAAACATACACAGAGAATGAGAATGTAATAATGACAACCTTACATTACATTTAAGGTTTAAATGTATGGGTAAAATTCTTAGGAAGTGTGCATGTCTCCACGCCACAACTGCCCATGTTTCATAAATATCAACTGGTATGGTGAGGAAAATTCAACCATCTCTTTTCTACCTTCATTTCAATACAACAGCAAATGTGATGTCACACTATCTAGTACATTAGAATGTAGCAGACAAAACTTTCACACTGCCAGACTTCGCTGTATGCAAGTTTGTTACACCCCTGAGCGGGAAAGCGAATACCAGGCTACGTGTACTGCTGCCTTCAACCCTGTTAGTTTTGATATTTATTCAACATTTAATACATCCACTCATCTATATTAATGAGTCAAACTTCACAATTGCTTGTTTTAATCAACTTAAATCCATTGCTAGAGGTAATACCGTTCCGATTCAAATTTCGGACGATTCAAATTTCGGACACTTTCATTTTTAATTAAATATTACATCCAGTTAGAAACAAAGTAATAATGTTAGATGATCGTGGAGGGCACTAGACAAAAAAATTTAAAATTTACAAGACATGTGGATCATATTCGACCGAGATAATCAACTTTTAAAAGTGTCCGAAATTCGAGTTTAAGTGTCCGAAATTTGAATCGGCACGGTACATCTGGCAACGCTTTTTCAATGATGCTTTTATGATTGCCGGCAAAGCAGTAAAGTTGAAGTGGTTTTCTTAGTGTTTAATTTTGTTCACCAAGAGTTTTGAGTAGCAGTTGTTTTGGATTTTGTGTATTCGATTGTGTGTTATTGTGCTAAGCTTCGAAGAGCAAGTAAGTAAATACAGTGAATATGTTTACCCAGGAAGTTTTCGTTCTAAAATCATGAAATACAAGTGTTTAATTTTTGTATTAATAATATGAGAATGTATGTGTAAACCAATGATGATGATTGAAGAATATTTCAAACAATTTAATAAACCTTTGTAGAAACATAAGAGAAAATTGTTATGCACGTACCTAGTGCCATTAACTATATTTACATTTTGATCATCCACAAGTTGAGTAAGGATTTTTAGCAACTAACCCCTCTCCTCCCTTGTAAAACGCTGTGAGATTTTAAGTTTTTCTCCCTGAATCTTAGTAAAATTTCCAATGATTTGAAAAACCGCTTAATGTTGAATTGAGAACATTTTAATAAAAAAATATCACTTTTGCATATGCTCATATGGTGTTCTACATAAAAGCGGTAAATATCAATTTTTTCATCTTATTATTAAATCTTATGCAAGAAAATGTCAACCCCTCTCACCCCATTGCACTGTGGTCCGGCAATTTAGCAGGAAAAATATATTTAGGTACTCTGTTGCTATTCATTTTAGAGGATTAGTGTTTTGGGATAAGTTGTTTGTAATGAAAAGGAGCCATCTTTCTGTAAAAACGATGATAAGGGTGGTTCTCATGTTAGCCTAAAGCTGGGTTTAGACAGGGCAAGTCAATTAATCAAGTCAGTTGAATTCAACTGACTTGAACGCGAATTGAATGTGTAAACCATGCCATTCAACTGACTTGATCAACTCACTTGAATTGAAACAAGTTGAACCAGGCTCAACTTTTCAAGCCAATTGAATTCAACTGAGGTGATCATTTGACTTGCCTAGTCTAAACCCAGCTTAAAGCATTAATATAACATTGTACGCATTTGGCTTTCAACGTTATGCCATTGACAGACATACAAAGCAGTACCGTTGTACTCCTTTAATCGAGTACCTCAAAAGGTACAATTTGAGATACTAGCTTAAAGAAATACAACGGTATTACAACAGTGTACTTTGTATGTCTGTACAAGGTATTAGCAGTTCAACTCGTGCCGTGCTCTGTGTGTGCGTTTTTCCTTCTTTTGCGTGCTGTGTGCTGGCGTTCCGCCTTCCGGTCGACAGGCGCTTGGCGTATATTGTCGTCGTGGTCGTGTTTATGCGTTGAGGTTGTTTTTCAAAAATACAATCGAAGTGTGCCGTGGCCCCTATAAGCCAGATCACCAAATAATTTAACCTACCTGTTTTGACAGATAGTGACGCCTTTGTTTACGTTTTGGACTTGGTTTTTTTTTTCTCGAGTGGAGTGAACATATGTTTGAATAACAATACTGCTCAATTCTTGGCCTCATTCATGGAATACCCGATGATGTTAAACGGAGATACAAAGAGAAAATCGGTGCAATCAATTCAATTGATTAAGACGAACGGACATCCCTTCAACATTTACTACCGGAAACCCAGTCAATAGCCGGAAGGGTCTAGAAGCCTACCAAAAAATTCAATCAGGGTACGTTAGTTCCGTGAAAGGAATTCTTGTTAGTGATCTGTTTGTTGTCCAAGGTCGACTTGCACTTCCACATGCAATTGTTCACAGTTCACAGCATGATGATTCTACGTACTAACCGCTTAAACAACTGTAATCTTTGTTAGAGTCAATCATACACTTGGGCGTGCTCAACTATAAGTCCATTATGTACACAAAGGTTACAGTATCTGTGAAATCAAATGAGTGACGTCACCGTGATTTGAACTATTCCCGAGCAGGAACGAATATCTCGATACCTTAAATTGGTATGGATGGGCCTGACTTATCCTGGTTCGACATCCCTCAGGATTGCACCTGCATCACAATGTTACGCCAATTCACTCGGTCCGTGGCTGCTTGTTTCCAATTTCCTGACCGTCCCACACTTCCAAGATCCTACTCCACTTGGTCTAACCACTTTGCTCGCTGTGCTCCTCTTCGTCTTGTACCGGCCGGATTCGAGGCAAACACTATTTTTGCAGGATTGTATTCCGGCATTCTTAAAACGTGCCCCCCCCCCCCATCGTACCCGTCCAGCTTTCGCAACTTTCTGGATACAGGGTTCGCCATAGAGTTGCGCCAGCTCTTGGTTCATCCTTCGCCTCCCTACACCGTTCTCACATACCCCGCCAAAGATAGGCCTAAGCACTCGTCGTTCGAAAACACCCAGTGCCCGTATAGAACTACCGGTCTTATCAGCGTCTTGTACATGGTACATTTAGTATGGAAGTGAAGTTTACCCGACCTTAGGGTCTTGTGGAGTCCGTAGTAAGCATGACTTCCGGAAATAATATGCCAACGAATTTCTCTGCTGCAGTTGTTATCCGACGTCACCAATGATCCGAGGTACACAAATTCATCCACCACCTCGAACTCATCCCCGTCGATTGTCATGCTTCTGCCTATGCGAGCCCTATTCCGCTCGGTTCCTCCAGCTAACAGATACTTTGTCTTCGACGTATTCACCTTTAATTCAACCTTCTCTGCTTCCCCGTTTCAGCCTGGTGTACTGTGACCATCGTCTTGTCGAAGTCCTTTGCGAGTTTCAAACGAGTCCAATAACGCACCCGATATCTTCACGCAGCACTGTACACCATCCATCGTAGCCCTGATCAGTCTGGTCAGCTTCCCGCGAAAGCTGTTCTCGTCCATAATCTTCCATAGCTCTTCACGGTCAATAGTATCATAGGCAGCCTTCAAATCGATGAATAGGTGGTGCGTAGGGACTTGATATTCACGACACTTTTGGAGGATCTGCCGCAACGTAAAGATTTGGTCCGTTGTCGATCACCCGTCCACAAAACCGATAACTTCCCACAAATCTGCTTGCTAGCGGCGATAAGCGGCGAAAGATGATCTGGGAAAGCACTTTGTAGACCGCGTTAAGAATAGTGATCGGTCGACAGTTCTCACATTCTAATTTGTCGCCTTTTTTATATACTGGGCATATTACTCCCTCTTTCCACTCCTCCGGTAGCTCTTCTGTATTCCAGATCCTGACTATCAGTCGGTGCAGACAACTGGCCAACTTATCCGGGCCGATTTTGATAAGTTCCGCTCCGATACCATCTTTCCCAGTTGCTTTGTTGTTCTTAAGCTGTCGGATAGCATCTTTAACTTCACCTATCGTGGGAGCTGGCATGTCCCCCTCATCCGCTGTTCCGACCCGACGAAGCCATTTCTCCTGTCACCTTTGTCCTCCGCCTCTGCGCCGTTCAGATGTTCATCGTAGTGCTGCTTCCACCTTTCTATCACCTTACGTTCGTCCGTTAAGATACCCTCTTCCTTATCCCGACACATTTCGGCTCGCGGCACAAAGCCTTGGCGGGATGCGTTGAGTTTCTTGTAGAACTTGCGTGTTTCTTGAGAACGATACAGCTGCTCCATTTCTCCGCACTCCAGCTCTTCCAGGCGGCGCTTCTCATCCCGGAAAAGATGGGTTTGCTGCCTTCGCTTCTGTTTATATCGCTCCACATTATGACGGGTTCCTTGCTGCAGCATCGCCGCCCGCGCTGCGTTCTTCTCGTCCAAAACCGTCTGACACTCTTCGTCGAACCAATCGATCCGTCGATTCCACTCCACGAACCCAACGGTGCCTTCAGCAGCGCTGTTAATATCTGCTTTCACGTTGCTCCAGCAGTCCTGAAGAGGGGCTTCGGTGAGCTGTCCCTCATCCGGCAACGCTGCATCGAGGCATTGCACGTACTCATTTGCGACTTCGGGCAGCTTCAGTCGCTCCAGATTGTACCGCGGCGGGCGTCGGTACAGAATGTTGTTGGCAACGGAAAGTTCTTGGCGCACCTTGACCATTAGAAGGTTGTAGTCCGAATCGATATTTGCACCACGATAGGTCTTCCGTCGATCAAAACGTGGCCGATTTGCGATTCTGTCTGCTGCGGTGATCTCCAGGTGTACCGATATGGGAGGCTATGCTGGAAGTAGGTACTACGTATGGCCATGTTCTTAGAGGCGGCGAAATCGATGAGTCTAAGGCCGTTGGCGTTCGTTAGCTGGTGAGCGCTGAACTTTCCTATAACCGGTCTGAATTCGTCCTCCTGGCCGACCTGAGCGTTAAGATCACCGATGACGATTGTGACGTCATGGCTTGGGCAGCTTTTGTATTCCCGTTGAGGGCTGTGCACGTTGATTATGCTGACATTGAAGAAACGACATTTGATCCTCAACTTGCACATTCTGCTATCGATTGGCCACCACCCAATCACGCGCTTCTGCAATGCGCCCATCACGATGAAAGCTGTACCAAGCTCATGTGTATTGCCGCAGCTCTGGTAGATGGTATAACCATCCCTATACGTATTTACCAACGATCCCTTCCAGCAAACCTCTTGCAGCGCTACGATGTCGAACTTGCGGACCCTCAAAGAATGCGGGTACTTCCCAAGAAATTGAGAGACTTGCAGTTCCATGTTCCGAGTTTCCAATCGTTAGTCCGTTGTCGTTGCTTGGGTCCCCGAGCAGGAGAAAATAACGAATGAATACCTAATTCTGATCTGATACCAAAATTTGGTATTGCCCAGCATGACATAAAAGGTTAAATACCAAAGAATAATACCAAAAATTACATGGAAAAACTTTGCAAAAACCAAAAATTGTTATTTGGATACCAAAAGAATACCTAGGTGGTATTTTTTTGGTATTGCATTATCATAATTTGTTATTGAAGTGGTATTGTGGGAACATTTTTTTGGTACTTTACCTCTTATGACAGGCTCATCCATACCAATTTAAGGTATCGAGATATTCGTTCCTGCTCGGGTCTATGCCGATTGTTCCGGTCCGTATTTACATTTCTTGCTGGATGAGCCTGACATAAGAGATAAAATACAAAAAAATAATACCAAAAAAATGTTCCCACAATACCATTCCAATACCAAATTGTGATAATGCAATACCAAAACAATACCACCCAGGTATTCTTTTCGTATCCAAATATCAGTTTTTGGTATTTACAAAGTATTTTGCATGTAATTTTTTGGCATTATTCTTTGGTATTTAACCTCTTATGTCATGCTGGTCAATACCAAATTTTGGTATCAGATCAGAATAGATATTCATTAGTTATTTTCTCCTGCTCGCGTTAGAAGCGTTAGTTTTCGGTCGCTAGCCATAAGTGTTCGTACTACCTTCGAGCAGACAAGATGCCTCTCGGAAGCAATAAACAGAATAAAAGATGTGAAATTGCGAATGTTCTATTCGTGCTTCTGAAAGTTCCCTTTTTCTGTCTTCTTCTTCTTCTTATTCAAATTTCAAGCTTATATAAGTGCATATTAGCTTATTGTGTGCTCTCAACTTAGTGTTATAAATGCACTTCCACAGTTATTAATTGAGAGCTTTCGATGCCAATACCAATGCATGAATTTGTATATTGTGTGGCAATTTCCAACTCGAAAGATTCCCTCGACCGGACCGGGAATCGAAATGGAAAGAGAGCTTTTTTAACACCGATTTAAGAAGTAAGGGCAGAATATCTATGGGAGCTCTTCGAAATCATCGTGATGCCATGGATTCCTTTGCAACATATCGCGTAAGATCTTTTCTTTATTTTTCTCTTAACTTTCATTCCATTATTATATGAAACACTATACGCTGGGTACGGGAGGGTCCATCAAGGTACGCGAATAATTTCAAGGGAATTTAAATTTGCGAATACAATATTGCCCTGATTTGGTAAACCTCTATGCGCATCAGATTTTTATTATTTTATGTATTCACCTAACTTAATTCCAAATCTTTCTCGTTCATTCGATGGATGTTTAAGGTATTGAAGAATTTTCTAAAACATCTACCAAAAATTTTTAAGGCATATTCTAAGATAATTAAAAAGTGTACCCGGTATTCTCTCCTAATATGACCACTCCTTCTGCAATTCTGCAATTGGTGATCTTGTTCTTCTTATTCTTCTTCTTCTTCTTCTTCTTCTTCTTCTTCTTCTTCTTCTTCGCATTTCAAGCTTATTGCATATCGCATATTAGCTTATTGCGTACTCTCAACTTAGTGTTCTAGATGCACTTCCACAGTTATTAATTAAGAGTTTTCGATGCCTGTACCATTTTTGCATCGGTATAATTGTGTGGCAAGTCCAATCATACTCCTATGCCCAGGAAAGTCGAGAAATTTTCCAACCCAAAAAATTCCTAGACCGGACCGGGAATTGAACCCAGCCACCTCCAGCATGGTCTTGCTTTGGAGCTGCGCCTTTACCGACTGAGCTAAGGGAGGCCCCATTGTTGTTGTTCCTCTGGGTATTACCGTATGCGTGATATTGTTTGCACCATCGTACAAATAAGGTTCCCGTTTCACCTGTGCATACAATGCCTTGGTTTTCTTTGCATGCACGTAACCTATAGCTCATACCGTAGTAGGCTGTGTATAAAAGAAAATGATTTACTTAGTTTGACAGTTTCACAAAAAGGAAGTGGCAGCGTATTCGTGATTTGTCCCACGCGCAATAGTCGCAAAAAGACATTTCAATCGCCGTGGGAGTGTCCCGGTGGACCGTCAAAAGGGTTTTAGACCGAGAAATGAAAAGATAACTATCCGCGAAGGTGGCCACAGGTGGTCCGAGGGTCATCGCTGCTATCAAAAGGAAGATTCGGATGAATCCAGTGCGTTCAATAAGGAAAATGGCAAAGGAACACGGAATCAGTGGCTTTACGGCACGGAAGATCGTAAAGACAGATTGCAAGGCGAAGTCGAGGACACGGAAAAAAAAACTCACGTGATTACCAACCGCATAAGGGAGCTACGAGTCGAACGATGCAAGAAAATATTGAACTTCCTTAAGCGAAAAAATCCGGTAATCCTGTTCACCGACGAGAGCATGTTTACCGTCGATCCCGTATCAAATTCCAGAACCGACCGGTATATTAGTTCTCTTCCGGTAAAAGACGTGGCCAACGAGCACAAGAACGTGTATCTGACCAAGCATCCTGGTAGCGTTATGGTGTTTGGATTGGTGGCTTCCGATGGCAAAAAATGGAGCCAGTGTTCATTCCAGAAGGCGACAAGGTCAACACGGAGGTCTATATCGGGATTTTAAGTAAGTATGTTCTTCCGTGGATCAAAGAACAGTACGGTCCGAAGCCAAATGTCGTATTTCAACAAGATGGGGCTCCGTGCCACACCTCGAACCGCACTCAGAAGTGGTTGCAGGAACATCTTCCGTTCTGGGCAAAAGATATGTGGCCGCCATCCAGCCCCGATCTTAATCCGCTGTATTACTCAATATGGCGCGTCATGAAGGCCAAGGCCTGTTCTAAAAGCCCCCCCGAGTACAGCAAGCCAAACATTGACCCGTACCCGGAGAGAAATGGATCCAGACTACATTATTAGAACCTGCCGTGCATTCCGGAAGCGTGTGGAGGCCGTAATTGCAGCAAGTGGAAACTCGATCGATGATTAACATTGTTTAAGACTCTGAGAAACATCCCCCTTTGAATAAATAAAAAAAAAACTCGAAAACGAAATTTTGGAGAATTCTTTGAATTTTGACATTGCTTAAAGATGCAAACATTATCACGCATACGGTAGGTGTCTTCTGTTGCTGCGATAACTTGAGTTGAATATAATTCGTTTCAGTTTTCTTAGAACTGTTATTCGTGTTAAAATGTTTGACTACAGGTGCTTCTTATGAACCCTTACTAAAAGAATCCTCAACACCTAAATGATGGAGTTCATTCCTGTTCCTCTGAGATGATCTGAAGAAACTCGGGTTATTTTCGTCGATCTTATGATTGACCTCAATTAAGGCTTCCTGATCGCAAACGTCCAACACAGATAACCTTGAGCGATAATAGGTACGTATATTTTCCCAAATTAGCTCAAAAAGAGCTCTAGATGAAAACGGACGTTGCAGACATTGGGTTAGCTTTTCTACCTCTGCCTCATATGCTATAAACGTTTCACCCTTTTGCTGCTTCAGTTCTCTAATTTGTTCTCGAGTACACCTATCTCTATTTGGATTTCCGTTACGAAAACGAATCTCGTTCTCAAATTTTCTCGAACTGGTCAAATGACTTTCTCTCGTAATCCACCAGTATACTTCTCCTTCTGCGATGGATATTCATGATTAATTCTTCCTTCGATACTCCATCAAGACGCGTTTGAATCCGGTTCAAAAAGTTCTCAACTTCCTGCTCTCTACTTGAAGACGCATATTTTCGATGTCTTCCACCATGATCATCTTTATTCTTCTTTGCCTTGCTCGTTCTGTTGGAGTAATATTCACTAATCCAATCACTCTGACTGCTATCTTTTCGTTTACATTTTCTTGACCTATCGGAACTACTATTTTGTCAGAAGTCATGCTCTTAAATTTGCTGCCTTCTACACTTTCCTCTCTACACTATCTTCTTTTCGTGACTTTCGGCTCTTATGACTCCAGTGCCCGTCTTCAGCTAAAAGTGCTCAAAAGTTCTTTCGAACCTTTGTCTATTTCCTCGTTTTGTCCATTCGAAAATTTGTCTATTCAAATATTCGTCCATTCGACTATTTATCCATTCGAGCCTTTTCCCGTTGTCCATTAAACCTAATTGCCCCTTTAAAATCTATTAATTCATTTGTCCATTTCGACAAATTATCTCTTTTAATTTTCTTCGAACTTTTGTCCATTCAACCTTTTATGGTGTGTTCCAATTAAATACATTCTTAAAATAAAATTGTTGTAATTAACATAAGAAGCATGCCAGGAAGACCTCAAGTAGTTCGTTAGTTGCTGCTCAGTATTAATTTCAATCGCCTAGTATTGAAGCACACAGCAATTAAAACTAGATCATAATGTGTATGATCAAGAGCTTAAAAAAACGAAAAAAAAAAACAGTAATACAAATTCTTTTTAAAATTAGTTTTGAAACTGTAAATTGTTATTTAATTATTCATACACAGAAACATTGATCAAGAACAAGCGGTGAAATGTGTTACAGTCTCCAAAAAAAAACATCATTTTCTCCACTACGCTTTAATGATACAGAAATGTTGCAAATACCCTCCATTCTCGACAAATGCAAATTCAGAAACTCGTCAGCAGCGAAATATCTGAACAAAAATCCGTGAGATCCTTAAGCAGTCCCTACTAAATTTGACCAGTTCGTTTATCAGCCATAAATCATCACCTCAATCGCCTTTCGTGATTAAATCTGACCACTCAACGCATACCTTCTCACACACAATCCCATGCAGGCCCCACAGCCCCAGTCTGATGTGCGACAGCCGAAGGAAGCTTCGAAAATCTCCTTCAGCAATAATTCGTCTCCACGCTGCCACACATTTCTTATGCGCGCATTCAAGCCAATCAACGGATATAAAACTGCTTTGCAACCCATGACGATGATGCCCCGTGCCCGGTTGCTGCATCCCAGCGAAATTTATTCAAACCTGAACCATCGACGCCCACGCATTCGTTCGCCGTGCTGCTGCTGCTGCTGCTGCTGCACTGACTGGTGCATTTATTAAGTTTTCATTAGCCTTTCTCGCACGCGGATCTCTTTCTCGCTTCCTTCTTCATACCTTATTGTTGTTGGTTGATCTCACAACGCTTCTGCTGCAATCCAATCCACCCAAACAAGTAGGTATCATGACCAATTCCTCATACCTACAGCCAAACTGATGGAAACGTGGCGCGCGGAAACGAGAAAGATGGAAATGCAGATTTGCATCATTTTCTGGTGAATGAGTGGTGCGAATCTCTGGGTGTTTGTACGAAACGAAACCGAACGGAGGTCCATCTCTTCCCGGCGAAGCCTGACGGACACGGAATAAATACAATCTTGTATTTATCTTTATGCAAATCAGACTTTGGGACGTTTTTCATCTCCCGTTGGCGCACGGTGAGATTTTGCGGACAAACTGTGGTCACAATCAATCACATACAGATTTTCACAATTTAAAGGAACTCTCTCACTGTTCAATTACCTCAAGCTCCAACAAGTAGTGGTCCATCTTCGCACAGCGCGCGTTGGTTATTATGATTTCATTTGGTTTCGGAGCCCGCGCTCGCCTTTGCTCACAGTTCAATAATTTATCTGCTTTGAGTGAAATATATATTCGCCTGGTCGAGTGTGATATTTCTTCTGCTGTGTCTTTTCTTCGCTTCACCTAAGACCACGAACAGGCGCTCACGAGATTGAAAACAACACCTACCTTCATTATTACATTTTCACAAATTTAACTTCTCAACTTGAGAAATATAGAGGTGCCAGAACCAAACGAGAAAACAAAATCCGATTCCTCTGGGAGAATTGTTTTGACCCACAGGAATTTGAGCCGGGATGGTGACTTAGACTACTCAAGGAGCGCGCTCGGGAGAAGCAACAAGAGGACAACACAACATGCACATCAACATCAACTCCCGGGTTGCCCGGTCTGGGTGAAAGTGATGAATGATTTTGGTTTTGTTGGATTTGGTCTGATCCCTGAGCTGGTTGGACTGTGTGCGATCGCGCTCAAGTTCATTCCACTGGCGATCTTAATTTATTGCCGTAGATTGTGCCAGGATGGAACATCAGAATCTTACAAGAGTGGCAAAATGGAAGTGTCACAATCAAGATGTCATCGGACCGGGTCGGGTGATGGAAGTTCAATGACACTTTTTCGTGCGCCTGAATGGCGAATGGTGGAGGAGGGTTTACCTACTGTTGTTCCACTTTTTATTTATAAACTTTTAGCAGCAATAAATATCTAATCTCCGTCAATTTGTATGCAACATGGGGTTGATCACTTTAGAATATAGTTTCAGGACAAGTCTAGAGAAGGAAATAATCTTGAGGAAAATTACAATGATCCTAAGGCGTAAATCCTTTGCGCTTGTAGAACATGTACAAAGTACTGAAAAGACAAAGCCTTAGGGGACCTAAATCCGTACATCTCATACAAAAATTATGCTTTTGGTATGTGGTGTATGGATTTTGAATAATTCTTCAGGTACATATATACTGATAGTGGTCCCACATGATAACTATGGTTCTTCGTTCCTTTATTTAACGTCGGTCTCTGTTCCGCAATCTAGTGCCAATCACCGACGGACATCGATTGCCATCCATTGACGACAATCGAATGTGTAAGGAAGGCAGCTTCCACATTTGCGTAGGATATCGCACCCATTCAACACACATGGGCCGGGACCAACGGCTTTACTTCCCTTCCGAAGGAAGACGTGATTTTTATGCCTCAGAAAAATCCCACCGACCTCGGCTGGGATTGAACCCAGACCCATTGGGGTGTGAGAAAGCAGTCACGCTTACCACTACACCACCGGCGCCGGCATAACTAAGGTTGATTCTTACTAAAATCCTGATGATTTTGGGAGTAAGTCCAAAAGATGATAAAGGTAAACATTGTTAACACCTGATAGCATGATGTTGTCTGGAGACTCCAGAGAGTTTCAAATATTTAATTGGAAGTTGTGTTTCGGCTTGGCAGTCTTGGAGATAAGCACCTTTTTCAAAGTCTTCTGAGCCAAAACACAACATCCAATTTATCGCTCCAGTCGAATATCTAAGTAAGCAAGTGATCAAGAAGCTTTTCTAGTGCACTTTTCAGCAAATGCTTTTTGAGCCCGAATGGTACATCTAGAGGTTGATGTGGTTGAATAATAGTGACTTTATGTTAAGTTCAGATGACATTTCGGATACTTCTTGATTCAATTTGAAAGCAATCAAGACAGACGAACATGTGAGATGGTTCACCGGGATTTAGAAAGGCAAATCTCTAAGGCCTCCTGAACATATCTAACGGGTCGAATTTGCCGTATTATGTGAATATTTAAGACCAAAACCACTTTGAGTTAAGATATCACGGAGTTCAAGCTTCAGTCGTGAGCAACCGTGTATTGGAAACAGTACACCAACAGGAAGATGCTCCAATGAATGAGAAGAAGAGCCCGCCCATTATCCACGAAATGTTAGCAACAAGGAGTTGACATTTTCACTCTCCCCATCCAAATTACTTCAATTGGACACGGTAGGACATACTTAACCACTAAAACATCCTTACTCACATCTAGTCTGTGCCCCCATGCCCCGCGAAACCTTCCCTTTTTTAATTTGGGTATCTGGTAACTCTCAATGGTAAAAGAAAATGCTTTTTAGAGCCGAAAGTCTTTAAAAAATGATGTAATTATTTCAACCAAGACTCCGAACTAGTGTCATGGATGGAGGTCGTGAAAAATTCTTCTAATATTTTCTAGGTGTCGATTTACCATGTGCTTTTCCCTGAGCCCTCAATTTTTTTAATTCTTCGATCCGTTTACCAATCAACACCTTACTAACAATTTTAGCTGAAGACTAGCTTATACAACCAAAGATTACCTAATGCAGCTAATTTTTGCCTGTATAAGCTGAGCTGCAGCTGAAATTGTTTGTGGGGCAGTGTCAGTCTCTTTTTAGTTCATTACCTTAATTGCCCACGGACGCTTGAGCATCGGTTGCTACTGGGCATCGTTCGCTTTCTCTTCACAGTTTTTCTTGGCTTCCGAAGGTCATCGTGGCGTCTATTTGCACTACTTAAATATTTATCTACCGTCAAATAATAATATTGGGTTTATCATGCTTTTGAAGAGAATTATAATGCTTAGACCATTATAAAACCAGAAAGGTTGCTTGCACTGTTACTTGGTTCTTATTGTCCAACGATGCACCTTATGCCACCACACTAGCATATGTGCTGCTACCGCTATGGGCTTTGTCCTGTTGTTGTTTTGTTTTTCTGGCTTTTCATAGAATATATTCCTCTTCCGTTTGAGGAAATACAGCGAGTTGTAAATTTCCTTTTCCCGTCCAAATATACATCACGTACACATGTGGACATGTCAAGGCCCAACTCCGCAGGAAAATTCTCCGGTCAGGCACGCTTCACATTACCGTATTTTCCCAGCACCAATGCAAAATCACATTCCAGGACCTCTGTTGGAAGAGAACATGACATTCAACTACAAAAGCGACCGGGCTGCAAATAACGAACAGTCCCTGAGTAGTTTTGGTTACTTGTATTTAGCTTATTTGAGTCACAATCAAGTTGCAGCATTTTATTATAACGGAAGTGTGTTGCTTGGGCTATTCTCAAATAGACAAACTAAACAACTGACACTGAACCTTCTTCTTCTAGGCTTTTTTTTCTTTTGCGAGAGTTTTGCCATTTAATTGTTCAGCGCAGCCTGGACCTCCGTACCACAGTATGGACAAAGATACGCAAACCAGAAGACACCATTAGCTACTGCTGGCATGCTTGGCATGCATAGTTGTACACACCAACTGCTCATTTGTTAATAACCTTTCACTCAGTTATTGAAAATTGATTTTCTTTAAAATAATTGATAGATAAGGATCATAGCTTGCTATAAATATGCAGAGAGTAGTTAAATCTTAACATTTATATCAACAACAATGAATTTTTACACATAAAGTCCGAAATGTGCAGCGAGCATTTCTCACTTGATTTTTACAACGCAAAAACAAATACAGTTTATTACTAGAATTTGAATCTACTTTTTCTTACGTACCTTTTGCAAGCTCTAACTTTATTCTATCTACTGCTTAGAACAGAATTATTTTTTGTCAACTGTGTGCAAAGTTATTAGCAAATGAGCAGTTCGTGACCAAAACTGTGTATGCCAAGCATAACTGCTGGATCCAGAGTTTTTCGGCATGATTCTGGCAACTACCGTGATGGCCATCGCCGCCATCTCGCAGACACAGAGGACGTGGGTATTGAAGTTAAACTAGTCACCGGGCACTCCCAGATATTTCAACAAGCGCTTCAAGACTATGGAAGGTTCTCTTTACCGTTAAGAAGACGTCATTAGCAAAGTTAACGATGTTGGCAAATTTGGGCATCTTAAACGTCAGCACGCCATTGTACATCCGGTTCCAGAGCGTTGAACCAAGAATTAGGTCTTGTAGAATACCTGAAGTGATCCTAATCGATCTCTGTCCCATGTTTGTCTCGAAGAGCAGTACCCGCTTCGAAGCAGTTCTTGATAATCCCGCCAACTGACGATGGCTTGCAAAGTGGTGCCATTAAATGCGTTTTTGACGACAAACTTAAACACATTTTTGGACCATTTATTACTTGTCTGGTGAAGGGATTTGAACTCGTAACCATTAACGTGAGAGGCATGGATGTTTAACACTACCCCGAGTCCATCGGAACGTCAATACACTCCGACTTCTCAGCTTTCTCGATCACTGTCCAGATTGCATCCACCGTTGTTCTTTCTTTATGGAATCCTAACTGCATTTCGACCATCCATGCTCAATATCTGTACACTGTACATCTATTTCTGGATAATCCTTTCCATTATTTTTCCAAGTTTATTTATCAAGCATATAGACCTTTAAGAAACTGAACCACCTGGAGGTTTTCCTGGTTTCGGTGGCAATACTTATTTCCAGAAGTATTGGGAATGAACTCACGATCTTCTGCTCAATCAGCAAAAACAGTCATCGCTAGGCCACCGCGCCCCTTACATTGCAACAAACCATTACAACCAACGATCGTTAAGCCCGAAGACATAAACCTTTTGACCAGTTGTGGGTCAAATTGGCCAAAAAAAGAAAATTTAAAACTCGACCATTTTCAATTTGCATGAAACATTAAATAATTTTGTGTTCATTGACATATCTGCAAAATATCAAACGACTATTTTGGATATTGTGTTTTTTTTTCAAACGATGTCCTTTAACATTCTTTCAATAAATTGAAGAACTGACACGTCACTTCTGATCGAAATGACGTCTGAGAAAAATAAGTTTGGAAAGTAAAGTTATTCTGGGACAATATAAAGGGTAATTTTATTTTAGTAATTTTGAGTTAAAATTCCAAAACGTGATAAAACTGCATCACTTCAAAAAGAAAATCTTCAGTATTTATAATTTTATTTTAAGCTCATGAAAAACGAAAACTATAGGAGTTTTGATGAGTTCTTTAGTGGGAATGACACTGATGAAGACTGCACATTGTAGGCGAAATACGTATCTGTCATGGATACCAAAATTAAGTGGAATTAAATGGAAGATAACCTTTTTGCTGTTTTATTTAGCATTCCGCTAACAACCCAATTTCATCACTTCATTATGATGGCCACCAAGCCTTCGGGGATTTTCCTTATAAGAGAGTTGAATAGATTGTTCTCCTTTAGTTTACTTAAATCTTTGGTTTTAAGTAGTTAGATAGCTTCCAATTCTACACATTGTAGTTTCATTTTTATACCTATGATCTTGACTTTTTTACCTAGGGGATGAGTACTTAAGGGGGTTAGATTTTGATAAGATCTTTATTGGGAATGACACTGATGAAGACTGCAGATTGTAGTCGAAATACGTATCTGTCATGGATACCAAAATTAATTTAGTGGAATTAAATGGAAGATAACCTTTTTTGCTGTTTTATATAGGAGTCTTTAAACCATGGCCGCTTGAGAATTGAAAGTTTTTTAGAAAAGTAAAGTAATTCATGGAAAAATATAGATGTTAGTTTCTTTGTACTAATTTTGAGTAAAAATTCAAAATCGTGTCAAAAACTAAAATATTAAAAAAAAGTAAATCTGTAAGATTATTAATTTATTTATTTAGCAAAGCTCATAAGACATGAATACTTTAGGATTTTTTAGGAACACACAGATATGCAAAGTTTTATGCAAAGGTGAAGAAGGTCGATTTTTTTCAATTCGTTATTTGGCGTGGAACTGCTCATTCAAATAAAATGTCAGCAGTCAACAATGTTTTCAAAACCGTATGGAGCAATCGACAATACAATAAATATAATCCAAAATATCAATATTCCCGTACTATTAAAGACTTCCTTACATAACGTGAAACTTTCAGTTGTTTTGATTTTTATTAAAATTTTAATCTATCTATATATATAAAAATGAATTTCTGTCTGTCTGTCTGTCTGTCTGTCTGACCCTTATAGACTCGGAAACTACTGAACCGATTGGCGTGAAAATTTGTATACAGGGGTTTTTGGGGCCGTGGAAGGTTCTTATGATGGTTCGAGACCCCTCCCCCTTCTATAAAGGGGGGCTCCCATACAAATGAAACAGAAATTTCTGCATAACTCGAGAACTAATCAAGCAAATGGAACCAAATTAGGCATGTGGGGGCGAGTGCGGGGGTATAAGGAGATAATCATAGCCCCTTAGATAATAGGGGGGGGGGGCTACGTACAATATATCATGCTTTTTTTTTAAATCGGCGCATAAACTCAAGCTAATATTGAATCCCGAGCAAGACCGGGCACACTCAGCTAGTAATCAATAAAAGCTTGAATCTGAAAACCTATCGGGACTCCCAGCCGTAACTCTAGCTAATTCAAGAAGATTCATAGTTGTTTAACATTAGACCAACGTTACCTCTTCATCTTTCTAATTTCGATGGAAAGGCTGCTATTCTTTTCGATAGATCTATGAATTGGTTGTCGTGAGTGATACGATCTATGATTACGATTTAAATTAATTACGCGTAGAAAATAAATAAAAAAAAGGGTTGATGTTTGGGGATTGAACTCGCGACCTTCTACTTGGAAAGCGAAAACGGTAACCACTATGCTACCAATTTCGTTTTGTTGTTAGCCTGAAGCAGTGTTGTGGAATAATGAATGAATACGCCGTTTGTAGAGCATTTAAAAAGCATGAAATTAAACATGGACGCATAGTGGTATAATAGCTATCATGCTGACTGTATTAACCTTTATTCAGCAATATTGGTAAGCAATGCAATGGAATCTAATAATGGAGCTAGAAAACAATTATTAGACGTCTAATAAGGCATTTTATTAAATCAATTTAAAACAGTCGAATTAAAGCGTCATTGTATGTGCAAATTACACTTATTCAGTGTGTTATTAGATCAAACTTCTGGTGTTGAATCAGGAAGACAGTCATCGTTTGTATTGCTTTTAATAAGTATATTAATCAAATCAGAGAAATCAGCGGAATAGTTTTTTGAGCACATAATGTTTACACTGTTATAAAGCATTTATTCAATCCACATGCTTATTTGTGACTCTGAATTGTTTGTTGGACAGTGTTGTGGAATAATGAATATAATACGTCGTTTATAAAGCATTTACAAAGCATGCAATTAAAACATGGACGCATAGTGGTATAAGAGCTATTTTGCTGGCTGAATTCACCATTACACAGCAATATTGTAAAGCAATGCAATGAAATCTAATAAAGGAGCTAGAAAACGATTATTAGACGTCTTATAAAGCATTTTATTAAATCAATTGAAAACAGTCAAATTAAAGCGACAATGTATGTGCAAATTACACTTATTCATTTTGTTATTAGACTAAACTTCTGGTTCTGAATCAGGAAGACAGTCAACGTTTATAAATCTTTTAATAAGTATTAATTAATAAATAGCAGAGCAAACGGCGGAATAAAGGCGCATCTATTGATCTCAATGAGCTTTTTTCAGCACATAATTCGACATCCTGTTTTATTCAGCATTGTACACTGTTATACTGCATTTATTCAATGTGTATGCTTGTTTGTAACTTTGAATTGTTTGTTGGGATGCGACTATTAGGGTCTCGCTGAAACTAAAATGTAACTGTAATGTGGCATAAAATAGTTGCCACACTACGTATTCGTCATTAAAATAAAGTTTCAGCGTAACAACTTTTCCACACGAACTTGACAGGTCGTAACTTTCTGGTCAATATTGTGTGGCAACTCAATTACAGTTCAACCAATTGATAACATTAGATCGACACCAAAAGGTTACACTGTGTCATCATTGAGACCAGATTAGACGCATTTTATCTTAACATCGTGACAATCTGACTTTTAAGTTACCAATGACCATTGTGTGACATTAATGTGTTCTAAGGTCATGACGTAACTTCATGTTGGCTTGATATGTAACTGCATATATTTCATGATAACTTTTATGCAATAATTGTGTAACATATTTCTCTTTCTCTCTTATAAAACGATGGTTCAGGTGCTTTTTGGGATCCTAATCGATCTCTGCCACATGCCTGTCTCGTAGAGCAGCACCCGGTTCTGGAAGCAGTTCTTCAGAATCCTACGAAGGTAGTCCCTCATTCTGTGGAACGTTTTGGCTATGGCTTTCCAGGTGGTGCTATTAAATGCGTTCTTATAATATACAATATACAATAATATTTTCTTTTTGTTTTATTATAGTTACTTTAACACATTTTATGGTTATTCGAGACTTGTCTGGTGAAAGGATTTGAGCTCGTAACCTTTAACGTGAGAGTTTAACACTGCGCGGAGTCCATCGGGACGTTAATAGCTATCATGGTGTGATAGAGATTTCCCAACAAACAATTGCCTATTGAAGAAACGACTTTTTGACGATTTTATTCCACTTCATGCTTAATAATACTTGTACTATTTTTAATAATAACTTCTGTTCAGGCTTTGTTCACACAAATCTGGAGAATTTATTCAACCACAACATCGAAATATTTGGTGTTGAAATAAGGTATGTCGATTTGATCAAATTTTTGATTATTCAGCGTTTACTAGACATCATTACTTCCTTAAACAGCGATGGTATAAAGGTATATATAGACGCTTAATTCTCATCTGAAATAATGTTTAATTAGACACTATTATACATTTATTAAACGATTATTCAACTACGGAATAATTAATCCGAAAATAAGAACGGGACAGAGCATGGTTGTTCTCGTTAGTGATTGTTGTATCATAATTTCTGTCGAAGCACGCACCCTCCACACATAGATCACAGAAAATTATTTACATACATACATACATACACACACATGTCGTTGATGGGATTCGAACCATGACCTTCCGATCACCAGCCGCTGCCTTGCCATCTGAGCTATACTAGAATACATCATATGTTCAGCTAAATAAGCTTGAATCTGAATACCTATCAGCACTTCCTACCATAACTCTAGCTAATTCAAGGAGATGTGAGGATGATGATATCATTAATAGTTGTTTTACATGAGACCAATGTTACCTCTCCATATCTCTAATTTCGATGGCAAGGATGCTGGGCTATTCTTTTAGATAGATCTATGAATTGGTTGTCGTGAGTGATACGATCTATGATTACAATTTAATTAGGCGTAGAAAATAAATATAAAAAAGGGTTTATATGTTGGGATTGAACTCGCAACCTTCTACTTCGAAAGCGGAAACGGTATCCACTATGCTACAAATTTCGTTTTGTTGTTAGCCTGAAGTAGTGCTGTGGAATAATGAATGAATACGCCGTTTGTAAAGCATTTACAAAGCATGAAATTAAAACATGGACGCATAGTGGTATAAGAGCTATTATGCTGACTGTATTCACCTTCATTCAGCAGTATTGTTAAGCAATGCAATGGAATCTAATAATGGAGCTAGAAAACAATTATTAGACGTATAATAAAGCATGTTATTGAATCAATTTAAAACAGTTGAATTAAAGCGTCAATGTATGTGAAAATTACACTTATTCAGTATGTTATTAGATCAAACTTCTGGTGTGAAATCAGGAAGACAGTCATCGTTTGTATAGATTTTAATTAGTATATTAATCAAATCAGAGCAATCAGCAGAACAAAGGTGCATCATCGATCTCAATGAGGTTTTCTGATCACATAATTTGACAACCCGTTTTATTCAGCATTGTACACTGTTATAAAGCATTTATTCAAACTATATGCTTATTTGTGACTCTGAATTGTTTAACTGAACGAGTGTTGTGGAATAATGAATCTAATACGTCGTTTATAAAGCATTTAAAAGGCATGCAATTGAAACATGGACGCAAAGTGGTATAAGAGCTAATTTTGTTGACTGTATTCACCTTTATACAGCAATATTGTAAAGCAATACAATGAAATCTAATAATGGAGCTTACAACATTTATAAGACGTCTAATAAAGCATTTTATTAAATCAATTGAAAACAGTCGAATTAAAGCGTAAATGTATGTGCAAATTACACTTATTCAATTTGTTATTAGATCAAACTTCTGGTTCTGAATCAGGAAGACAGTCAACGTTTATAAAGCTTTTAATAAGTAAATTAGTCATATCAGAGCAAACGGCGGAATAAAGGCGCATCTTTCGATTTCAATGAGCTTTTTTCAGCACATAATTCGACATCCTGTTTTATTCAGCAATGTACACGGTTATACATCATTTATTCAATGTGTATGCTTATTTGTGACTGTGAATTGTTTGTTGGGTTACCCTCCATTTTAGTTTTGCCGACTTCTTAGATTTCTCGATCATTGCCCGGATTGCATAAACCGTTGCTGATTCTTAACGGAATCCGAACTGCAGTTTCGACAATCCATGCTCAATATATGTACATCTATTACTGGACAATCCTTTCCACTAGTTACAAAGTTTATTTATAAAGCATATAGAGTAGTTCCACACTCGTATACGGGTATTAGTACAAGACACTGACGAAGTCTGCACATTGTAGAAGAAATACCCGTATCTGTCAAGGAATAAGCGAATAAAATAGTGGAATTAAATGTAAATTACTAATCCTTCTCTCGTTCTTTAAACTTCTTATGGTTGTTTTCTATTCCACCGTGGTCTTCGAAACTAGCTAGCTGTATATTAGGCCAAATAGGAAAATACGCTTTTCCCATACGGTATCTTACTCATAATTAATTATATCTTACCTTATGCGTATGATTGCAAAATTGTGAACTGCAAAGTTTAAGGAAATTAAATTGCCTCTCGTTCATTTTTCTTTCAAGATTGGACACTCACGAATAACATCTCAAAAGGGTGAAAAATGCTCAAATTATGTGATAAGTGAATTTTTACCTACGAGTATCTCGAAAATAACAACTTTGGGCAATTTAAGCACTTAGGGCCTTTTTTTTGTAAACTAGCTGAGTGTGCCCGGTCTTGCTCGGGATTCAATATTAGCTTGAGTTTATGCGCCGATTTAAAAAAAAAAGCATGCTATATTGTACGTAACCCCCCCCCCTATTATCTAAGGGGCTACCCCCTATGATTATCTCCTTATACCCCCACACTCGCCCCCACATGCCTAATTTGGTTCCATTTGCTTGATTAGTTCTCGAGTTATGCAGAAATTTCTGTTTCATTTGTATGGGAGCCCCCCCCCCCCCTTACAAAAGAGGGAGGGGTCTCGAACCATCATAAGAACCTTCCACGGCCCCAAAAACCCCTGTATACAAATTTTCACGCCAATCGGTTCAGTAGTTTCCGAGTCTATAAGGGTCAGACAGACAGACAGACAGACAGAAATTCATTTATATATATATAGATTCAATGTGTTTTAATAATAACACCATTTCAAAGATATTCGATAACCGTAGGTATTATTTTGGAAAATAGTACTTTTTTAAATAATTCGCAACTTTTTTGCTTATGAATTGCCCCCTTTTTTGTTTATGAATTGTGAGTAGGTATAATTTAATCTAAACAACAATATATATATAAAAAAAAATATTTAAAAAAATATGCAATTTGAGTTATTTATTTTTTTTATAATCGTGATTTTTTTTTGTAAATAATGAATTATTTTTTTACAGTGTATATTTTTTTCTTGAAAGGCACAATACTTGGCCGCAAATTCGCGCAAGATCGTTCGCAAGATGTATGTTTTTCTATTGATGTGTATCATTTTTGCATAAGCCCTTTTCAAGTGTCAATCATGTACAACACTAGGGAACCAAATGTGTAAAATAGCATGATGAATAATAAAATACAACTGTGTTAAGATTCAACGTAATCGTAGAAGGTCGATCGAAACATTAAAAAAATAATTGTCATTTGAAATAGAACTGCTGTATAGACCTTTAGGATACTGGATCACCTGGACGATTTCCTGGTTACGGTAGCAATTATTATGTCCAAAAGTTTTGGAAATGGACTCCTGATCTTCTGCTCAATTTGCAAAAACAGTCACCCCTAGGCCACCGAGCCCCTTACATTGAAACAAACCATTACAACCAACGATCGTTAGGCCCGAAGACATAAACCTTTTGACCAGTTGATTTTTTTTATTATTGTTATGGTCACTTTAACACTCTTGGGTCATTCGTGACTTGTCCGGGGGGTGAGATTTGAACTCGTGACTTTGGCGTGCCTAATTTAATAAATAATTGAAATCTCTAATCCACACAATCAACCATAACCCATGCTTTATTAAGTACCTGCACCTGTGCATGCTATCCAAAATTCAGCGTGTTTCAAGTTGTTTTTTGACTTTGACCTATACTTATTATGTATCAGTACGTCCCAGGTGACACCTTCAAGTGACTAAAATGCTTCACTTTGAAGTTAGTTTCCTAGCTGATTTTTAACTTACATGGGGTATATGCTCCAACTACACTCACACGTTTCCACTATGTCGCACCACAAAAGTACGTGTGGGTATGTCACAATAGAAGCACGCCACAGTGGAAATCCCGAGCCATAGTTCAAACACTTATCCCAAATCAAAATGAAGCACATATAAGATTAGTTACAATACCATGTACACAAATGGTGTTTAACCCGTCACGCAAGTAGAAGGAGCACCGTTGGGAACCCTCTAAAATACCTCAAAAGTACAACTCCCGTACAAACCCATCTGTGTAAAAATAAATAAAATAAGAGCGATTTTCGGAAAAAAAACAACCAGTATCGCACCCAACGTCAGTGCAAATACGTAAGCGTACCACGACGCGGCTCTTAAAAAAAGAGTAACAGCTGTGATAATATCACTTCAGACTAGAACTTTGGTTCTTACATGCAATGATTCTACAGAGAGGGGAAGCTCAGTAATCCTTATCGCATGCTCATGACGCCACTCCGCCACGGCATGAGCCAACGACGCCGGACCTAAACCAACTGCTTAAAGCTTGATTTGTCTTTCGCTTCGTATTTCTAAGAATTGACTCTATAAATAGATAAAAAAAAACACAAAAAACAAACACAACGCTTCCCGCTTACAAGCTGTAGACCGAGTGCAGAATCTTTGTGATGATACTTTCCAAGCGTGGATATCCATAGAAATAAATCCAATTCAATTAAGGATTGATTTCCAATGCGACTAAATCCAGCATTCCTACTAAAATATCAAATGCTGTGCTTAATAATTTATTATTAGATATAATAAACAATGTACGGTGATGATTAATCTGTTAATATGCTTTTATAAGCGGGTTCAAATGCACTTTTGGTAAGCATCAACACTGATCTGGCAACACTAGTGTGCATCTTTCCAATGTGGTAAAGATCCAGATCAGCCCTGGGACCTGGTTGCCTAATTAGGTTTTGCCAAAGCCCAGGGTAAAAGGTTCTGGATAAATTATTTATAAACATTTTGTATTTTTATACAAATTCATGAAAATACCAATGACATATGCCGAAGTACGACTGAAAATTCAGTTTCGGTTTAACGAAATTCGTCCTAGTAGTCCATACGGTATAATGCTGTTCAGCTAATCGGCGTCTAATCTTATACGCCATAAACAATGCGTGTCCCTTCTTCTAATTAGATACCTGGCTACGCCCTTGATTACATGTGGTGAAATATGAAATGCACATTTTAAAGTGAATTGCACAAAACAATGTCCAGTGTCATCACTTACTCTACATGAAATCTGCCTCGAGCAACCTGAAAGAACGCGCCCTAACCCTCAGTGAACCAAAGGGCAAGGACAAGGTTTTGTACTACAAGCATGCCAAAATAAGGTATGATACCTAATTAAGATATTCATATTTTATCGGTTAGTTATCGGTTATTGCACGGATACAGTACACACATAGAACATGTTAGATGTTAGATTCATGTAAATGTAGGTACTCTGATTATGATGAACTAGCACCAACAGCTAAAAATATCATATATACCGAATTAGAAAATTAGGTGCTCTGAGCCTGAAATATGTAAGCGTGAATTTTGACATAAAATTGAGTCATAACAGACGCAACATTCAGAAAAATTAAATGTACTTTTCGTCGAGTGATGAACTTTTCAGTTTCAGAGTACTTAATTTTACATGACATGTTGGTTTACGTCTCATCCTTTATCCATCAAAAATGGATTCCAGCACGAATAAAAATTGATTCACATTCTGTATAAAATTGAAAATTTTATATAGCGGCACCAGTGGTGTAGTGGTAAGCGTGAATACCTCTCACCCCAGCAGGCCTGGGTTCAATCCCAGTCGGCACCGCCGGGATGTTCTGAGGCATAACATCTCTGATCACGCCTTCCTTCGGAAGGGAAGTAAATCCGTTGGTCCCCGGTTCATGAGTTGGTGGGTCGATATGAAGGATCCAGGTGTGGGAGCTACCTCCCTGGCGTCGGTAGCATTGGTGCTCAGCAGGGAAAACAAGATCGACGGAAAACAAATCAAGGAAAAAAAAAGACAATTTTATATTTGCCTCAATGCTCTTGGGGGGATGGTTGAACCCTAACCCCTCCGCCTTCGTTGCAACAGTGATATGAATCATGTATTTAATGAGAAACCACATAAGTCCAAAGTATGGAACACAGCGAACACACCGAACCGAGGTCTTATGTAGTTGCTTTAAAACTAATATTTTGAACCCTAATTTAAATTGGTTTCTCTCATTGACATTTCTGATATATGTAGTACATTAATCTAAGCAGATCCAAAAACTGCTAATCGGTCGTTTTCGATAAAAAAAAATGTGTCTTATGCAGCAGTATTTTTCACGTGTATGAGAATTACATTTTATTCCTGGTCCTATGTGCTTAGATCATTTGACCATGACCAGAACCTACACTATGCAACGATTTAAGTATTACAAATAACATTAACTACCAGACATGCAAACATATACAAAATTTCTTTCACGGTATACATAACAAAGCAAAAATTCACTGTGTACTTGGATAGGATTTCCCTTCTACCGATGAAGACATAATTCACCCTACTACTGCTCCCAGAGCAAAACCATAATTTCTTATGTATGGCTCCTGCAGCAAAATCTGGCTCATCCCGGGGCTTCGTCGTCTACACATGGCCCGAGTAACTCACATAAATAAACACGTATGCCATACATATTGGCTGATGATGGACCAATGGCGAAGATATCAATCACTGTCATTTGCATGTTACGCTCCCTTGCATTACCGTCCGGCCAAAGTGAAGACGCTCGAGACTCTGTCGTGATGCATATATGCAAGCAACAGCAGCATCCAATTTATGGCGTAAAATACGTCCTCCTAGTCACGATGATGCCTTGAACGGTCGGACAAGGGAGGGTGGATTTCGATTCCGAGTATAGCAATCATCCTTCGGATGGACACGTTTCAAGAGAATCTGCCAAGACGATGACGACGACGACGACGACGACGATGGTTCCGTCTTAATGTCCCCAAACGGGGGTCTCTCACTCCATCTCGGTCTCCTTTCCACTTGGCTGTGTGACATTCTAAGATTGTGTCCATAGCGGGCGCACACATCTACAGTCTCATCTCTCAACTTTGTGCAGCATCACTGCCCTGATGGCCAGCCATCCCGTCTCGTCTCGTCTCGTCTCGACGCGCCCTGCACGATCTGCTTAGTCGGTGCAGCAGCAGAAGCAGCACTATATCGGAAGCTCTGAAAATGTTTGATTGAACGCTGAGGGATTTCACAATCGATGGCTTTTCCCGACCGTCGGGGTGTTTCTTGTGTGACTTGCCTGCCAAAGTTGCCCCCCTTTTCTCGCTGTGCTGGACATCAATTTCTCGTTATTCCGAAGATAGTTTTCTTGACAGTTGCAGTTGCAACTTTATGACGCATTGCCGTAATTGGAAATGCTCCGTCACTGGCTAAACCGAGGTCCAGCTGGGCCAGTGTTCCTGGTTCTATTGAATATGGTGCGTAAAGCAATGGTAATTATTGAAAACAAAATCGTTAATAATTATTAAAAATAACAAACAATATTCATTATATAAAATCAACGAAATCTGTCCCAAAACCAAAACTGCCATCGCTGCCAAGTTCAACCCGATCCCGACATTCTTGAGGGAATACCTCGGCCATAACCGGATCCAAAGATGTTTCATTGACACATTTTACCCGAGCGGAAGCTGAGAGCTGACAATGCCGTCGACGTCATCGGCAAGAACGTTTCTCAGAGCTTGGAAACACGCTGTCCATCGTCTGGGGGCTGTCCGTCATATGGCTTTATTACATTTTCCGATTCCAAAGATGTGTTTCCCTCCACATTCACATACCGTGTTCAAAGTCATGCTCAAAGCGTCCTTCTTGCAGCAACCGGCAGCGTCCACATATCGGCGGCCACATGGAAAACAAATGATGAATTCCTTGTACGCTGCTGCTGCTGCTGCTGCTGCTACGAAGCAAGATCCCGGCAGACCATTAGGCGAACGTGATTGATTTGCAGCTACCACCCCTTCCGAAGCAAGTGGTAGCCAAATGAAATGATTTAATTGTATTTTTTGCCTCCTCTGGATGGGACTAAAGTTTGTCTCCCCACGTCTAGGATCGTGAAAGGGGAAAGTTCGTAGGCGACCCATTTCAATTACTCATTCAAATGCGGAACACAGCTCAGGATGCTCGTCGGCTGGCTGGCTGGCCACAGGGAAAAAGGTCGAACCTTCTTCCGGTGCCTTTTGTCGGACATCGGGTTTATAATGATTTGACACCTGATTGTTGTGTGTTTTAATAGAAAACGAATCGTCGTCGTCGCCGTCGTTTGGTTGGGTGAAGATTTTGCATTTCGCACACATACGGAAGGCGGTGTTGGGACGAGATGGGTGAAAAAGTCCCAAGAGTCTTGCAGTCGTTCCGTATTTGAGTGGAAGTGGCTATATGGGCCTTTAGGGATTTGATGTCTGAGTTGTTCTGGAGCGGAAACTGCAAGAAATGCAAGAAGGGACATCAGCGTAGATTAATTCTATGGTGGAGGATGATGCCATTAAGATTTGGATTTAATTTCCATTTTGGATAAAAGCACGGCTTCACTGAAGTCTAGCCCAGTAAAGGCGCGGTATTTATGTCATAACGATTCTCGCTTTGATAGAGTATCTATTCAGGTTGGCTATTTAATTGGCTTCCCTGAACATTGGAAATTGGCGTTGCGAGAACATTTTGCTGGATGGGGCTTAGGGGGGTTACGGTTAAATAGAAAATCTGGCATTGCAATTCAATCAAAAGTCGTTCGCAGAACGGTGTTAGCAGAGATAAAAAATCGATGAACGTAATTTTATTTTGAGGTACATTAAGTTACTCGCGAGCTACTCGCTGCAAAAAAGCAGCTCATAGTAAAGCTGTCTCATCCCTTGATTCATCATTAGTTCCTTGAGAAGCCCATTCTTTTAATGGTTTTATAGAAGTAGCAATATCAAAAAATTTATTGTTGGTATAATTTAATGATGGAAAGCTATACAAACTATCCCAAATCTTCCAAAACAGTGGAGAACGCAAGAACGCTAATGCAATCACAAGAGTAAAGACGTCAAACGCAACGTGGTCATCAAAGCAACACTGACAGTAACAGTTCTTAGTGGGACTAACATGCGTAGAATTTCCTACTTCAGTGCAAATTTCTAGGCATAACAGTCTCATGAAATATTGTTCGTATTTAAATAGGCTTAACTGATTTCATTGAAGGTAATTTCTGTAGTTTTCACTAAAACATATTGATTCTGTTGAAATGTGAACAATGCGTGTGTGAAATTATTTTAACGTATATTTCTTCCAATGAGCAGAAATGATTCGAAACATTATTCGCGATTTTCTTTTCTTTCCTTTATTTAACGTCGGTCTCTGTTCCGCAATCAAGTGCCAATCATCGACGGACATCGATTGCCATCCATTGACGGCAATCGAATGTGCAGGAAAGCAGCTTCCACACCTGCGTAGGATATCGCACCCATTCAACACACATGGGCCGGGACCAACGGCTTTACTTCCCTTCCGAAGGAAGACGTGACCAGAGATTTTTATGCCTCAGAAAAATCCCACCGACCTCGGCTGGGATTGAATCCAGACCCATCGGGGTGTTAGAAAGCAGTCACGCTTACCACTACACCACCGGTGCCGGCTATTCGCGATTTTGTCAGAGCAACTTTTTAAACATGGGACTGATATGCGTAGAACGGCAGTATTGTTCTCGGAACTTCTCTGATGTGGCACCTTGTGGTATCTACTGCGACAACTTCGTCAGCACAGATCAGGTACTGAAACAGCTGCCTCGGTGATACATGCCAATTTTTTTCGCTGATTTCTTTGTTGTTTACCTGTTAAAATACTGTTCATGTTTTCGTTTTCAATTTGTTGTTCTTACTTACTTAAAGGAGGAGTCATGTATTTCTCACCTGCGGATGAAAAAAAATAGAATATTAATTAATATAATGTATTTTATTTAAAAATCACATTGTAAACTATATTTATGCTAATTCAATTTATTGTACTTATTAGTAATTAAATTCATGATGCTTTGAACATTTCCTTATTTGTCCTTACAAACATGGGAAGCAAAGCAATTAGATAAACCGAGAAAGGCACGTGCCACAGATAGTTGGATAGATCAAACTTTTTTTTTTGTTTCGACAGCTTTCGCAGCATAATATTTTACTGTCATAATAATCATCATCCTTTTCTCTCCATCCTGGTTGACAATATCGTCTGTAATCATTTGCTGCACGTTTTCACGGCAGGTTGTTTCTTTGAATTCCAGCTCACCGAATTTTTGGGAACCCTTCCTCGAGATTCGTTCATTCGCCTTTTTTGTGTTAATTTCGCCAACTTTCTCGAAAGCACGCTAGTAAACAAACAAACAAATTAAACGTTAATGAGAATGCCAATTTCCCATCACCACTCGAACAAAAACCAGAAAAAAAGAGAGGACCCATCGACCATCAACGCCAGGAAGGCTTCAATCATCTCTGCCAGCAAGCGGTCTTTTGCCGAAGCAATTGTCGACCCCGAGCGATCTGCTGCCGCTGCTGTTGTTGTTGTTGTTGTTGTTGTGTGGGAGCATGAAAGGAGCGAAGAAAAAGTAACGACCGCGCGACGAGAGAGTGATAGCGAGGCATCAAACTCGACGCGCCAAATGGAGGGGCCCCCGATAGGAGCCAAACGGGACACAAATCATGTTTATCTTTCCAGTCGAAGACAAGTGAGTGAGAGGAGAGCCCCCCCCCCCCCCCCACTACTCCGACCGGCCAGCAGCAGCATCGGCAAAAGGGCTCAATGGATGAATGGGAAAAAATGGCCCCAGTCAGTAGGAAGAAAGTCGTCGGCAGCAGCGGGGCAAAAATGAGTGCCTGATGGACGTCACGGACTGACTGAGCGGCTGCTGCTTCCACAACTCCTCTCTCGTGGATCTTGATCGTAAAATTTTATGGAATGCATAAAAAATAATGAGTTACTTACACTCGCTTTCGATGCGCGATTGTCGTAAATTATGACTTTTTAGCGAAATTAAGTGGGAAAACGGCGGGTAGCTTGGTTATTATTTTTTTTGTGAGGAATCAATGAACGGGATGACAGTGGATCCCAGTACTAGAAACACGATGGGTTTGAGCAACTATTGCTATTTTTACTGACCATCAGTACACACTAATCCAGGCTGTTCGGATTTTTTTTTACTACTAAATTGTTCGGTAAAAATTTAAAAATCAGTGAATAGTTTTAAAAAAAAAAAAAATTTGTACAGACTTAATTCAATTCACCAATTAAGGGACACAGGAAAAAAAGAGTTCCCATATTCGTGAACCACAGCCGTGAACCATAGTTCACGGTGTATATTTGAGAAAATTTTGTTCTGGATAGTTGGCCGTGATTTTTAGTTCACGGTCCGTTCCCGTTTTCAGGAACAGATTTTTTTCCAAGGACGCACTTGAAACTTTAGATCCGATATTTTCTTAAATATTTTTAAATATCTCGTAAGTAATGTAAAGTATTTTCAGGTATTTTAAATCTTCATTTTCATCGTAGTAACGATAGTTTTATGGACGGTTGCTAGTGACGTGTTTGTTGTTGTTTGTTCCATCGGTTCGATGAAAAATAAATAAATTTATGATGAAGTGTGTATTCATTGAAAGGAGACAAGGGGTAAGTCATTCAGCACATTGTGCCGAAATTCGATTCGGCACAACTTGGGCACATCCTCCATTAGCTCACCTTCAGCATACCTTTGGAATATCTTCGGCACACATTCGGTACAATCTCGTAGGCATTGGATTGATGTAAATAAAATGGAAGCACCACTGTACAACTCTAGATAAACATTTCAAAAGGTCCTATCTGCATTGATCGATTCTCTTCATCGACTTTCTCTTTCGTCAATAACTCAGCTGCAAAACCTTTCCCTGTTGTATTTGACGTTTTTGACGCTAGATAAGAACCTCCTTTATCAAACTATGTGGTAGAAATAGCGCGAAATCTGTTTGCATAGCAGTGGTTATGAAAAGAGAAAGTCGATGAAGAGAATCGATCAAAACAGATAGGACCATTTGAAATGTTCATCGAGAACTGTCATTGAAATTGTTCACAACATTACGTACTGTTTGACTGTATATTCAAAAACATCCTCTAATTGAATATACCAGAGGAATTCAGACCAGCAGTTCACTTATAGATCTAAATACGAAATGTAGGTTCTAGAGTGTGCTCAATAGAAAGAGGCAGTTAATCAGACTCCATTAGTACCCTTATTTCAAATAAAGCTGCAACTCACACTAAACAAACTACAGAAGTCTATTTCTGTATAGAGCTGGAATTAAAGCGTAACAGCTTTTGTAAACAATGACTTCTATCGATGATTTCTAGGAATGCAAGGCACGTCTCCCAAGTAACATTTCTGGTTTGATGAAGGTTCTGTAGATCATGATTTAGATTTGTAGAATGCTATAAAACCTTGATAAAACTTGCAATGTTGCTTGGGCTACGCCGACCAACCTAACCATCGGATAGGGGAAATCATTCCCTACCCGATGAGGATGTTGGTTTGAGTGGGCGAGTCTTGAATTTCTAGAAATCATCAAGAGAAGTCATTGTTTACAAAAGCTGTTAGGCCCTAATTCCAGCTCTATCTAGATTTATCATCCATTATAGACGGTCTCTAAAAATATTTCCCACCGCCCAACTAACAATTTTCACAATGTAAACGCTTTACTCATTTCATTTATACAGTCTCAAGCTGTATTCGAACGTTATAAGATATGAGGAAACCTTTACTCAACCTCTATACATGCAAATTTGGCGAACTTAGTCAGCTACTTATGGCTGTTGGAACAGTCGGGAGAAGCTCTTATTGCATATCCATTAACGCTTCTATACAGCTGTTATCCTGCTGTTTAGTTGTGTGTGAACGTGAAAGGCGCTTATTCAACCTTTTCCCGGTTGTCCAATAATCACTACACAGCTTTCTCTTGAAGCCGGGTTAAATACTGTTTACGCTTTTTTATGAAGGAATTTATTGAGTTAATTTTGCTGTTAATCAAATTAATCGAAATTAGTTACAAATCATCACCAAATTATTTACCCTGCACAGGTAACCAGGAATCGAACTCGAGACGACCTCATTGGCAAACCTTGACACTACCAACTGTGCTACGCCAACACTTTGAACTTATGTAAACAAATCAACATTCCCTTCTACAACAAAATCGCTGAGTAGAGGCTTTATAATAGTGCACATGAATCACTTTTCTCGACTAGTTATAAAAGATCAGAGTAAAAGCTGTAAAACTGCACACGTCTAAAAATAAACCTAGTTGACTGTGAAAATGCTTCCGAAGTTGCTCTAACACAGTTTATAAGCTGAGTACAGGTTGTTTAGTTGTTGAAAAAGCACTTTTGATGTTTATGTTATTCAGCAAGAGTTGTTGGTTGTGTAGAAGCCATCAAATGAGTAATATATTCACTTTATTAGCATTGTTTTGCAGCTACAAGTGGAAAGTTCATTAGTGTTTATAGAAGTGACATTAGCGTTTATTGGCTGATGTCATTCAGTGCGACTCACAAATTGAATAATGGTTGTGAGAAAGTTGAGTAAACGCTCTCCAAAACTATTTTGCTAGCTTTTGCTTGTAGCTGTATCTGCAGCTTCTTTTCAGCTACTTTACAGCACAACGCTGAAAAAGTTGGCTAACAAAGCTGAAAATGTTAGTTGGGCGGTTCCAACTCTTACCGACCGCTGATAGACCGTTGCTTTTAACATCATTAAAGGCTAGGACTTTTATTATCCTATGCACACAAAACACTAAAATTTTGCACACCCGCCACTTTCCGTGTTATGCTAATTCCGATTAATCCTTGCGATTTCAAACCAAAACATTCAAGGTGTCAGAAATACCGGGTTGCCGGGATGGTTATTTTACAAACAATCGCAGCTTGCTCTATGACCGGCACACCTGCGGAACACTTACGGCACACTTACAAAAAAGATGACCCAAGATTGGTGTGCGGAGTGACCTACCGCTTGGAAAGGAGTAAGTATTTCAATTTTTAAAATTAAAAAAAAAATTGCACCAAGGATGCATTTTCCTGATCCGTTTTCCTCTAGATCAGAATCCTTGAAAATGGTTGTAGAAATATCGGTAAACCTTTAAAAATGAATAACTACCCGCAGAAACCCTAATTGGGCAGTCCAGAGTGTCAATCATATGCAAGTGTTACATGCAAGGTTTCATGCCTAAAGCTCAGGTCATATAATATCTGGACGCAGTGTTTATTTCACTGCAGTGGTCCTAGTAATTGGATCTGGAATGTTTTGACAGTAGTTTGTTTTGAAATATTTCCTCTTTCAGTGCTGAAAAGTTCGTCACGATTTATTTTGTTTAAAAGAAGTTATGCTTAATGGAAGCCGCGAACCGAAAATTAATGTTGGACACCCACTTAGAAAATCCGTCGTGGTCAGGTTCAAAAATCGCGAAAACGTTGAAATTGGCTTCGTCAGCACCCATAATCTCGGACAAAACATAATTAGTCCACATGAGGCTGCTGTTTCTGAAAATTCCGCCAACCTCCATTGGATTTCCAGCAACTTCTTAGAAGTTGCTAGAAATTCCAGCAACTTACTGTAGGCCTATATCAAATCTTCCAAAAAAAATGAAGGCCCCAGGTTTCGATAACATCTTGAATCTAGAGCTCAAACATATGAGTTCTAGATTCTATGATTACCTGGCACTGATTTTCAATCAGTGCCTTAGGCTTGGCTACCCAACAAACATTGAATGTTTAATAAGAGCTTATTCAGGCAAAAATAAGCTACTTCAGCTAAAATATAGCTTATTCAGCTGTTAATCAACTCAAATTATTTGTTGGGTACTTCCCCTTGTGCTGGAAGTTAGCTAAAGTCATACCCATCCGGAAACCTGGAATAGGATCCTTCATTTCCCTACAGCTATAGATCTATCAGTCTTCTCTTAGGGTTAGCAAAGCTTCTTGAAAAAAACAATTTGCCGTTTTCTAACACCTACTGACGGAAATAATATCGTACTCGAGGAGCAGTTTGTTTTTCGATAAAGTCGGTCGACTACTTACCAACTGATTCGAGTTCGCAATATTCTCAGGCGGAACAAGTCTGTATCTAAAATATCTGCCCCAACCAGATATGGGAATTGTCGCGTTTTTCATTGACGCACGACAAGATTCATTAAAAAATGGTCATCCTGGAAAATTCTCGTCAAACAACAATTTCTTGACACCACGACAAAATCAAGAATCCATCCAGTCACGACTATCTATTCTAGTCATATTTCACTCAAAGTACTATAGGTCATTTAAAAAGGAGCATCACGACAAGAAACCATCCATTCTCGGAGGTCAGATTTCAAAAAGGCCGGAAATAATGTTAATTCCCTTCAATATTGGTATTTCCGGAATCGGTTACGATTTCAGAAAAAGTAAGAAATACTGCCAAATACCCTCTGGATTTCTTTTTCAAAGGGACGTATGAGCTTTTGTAAACAATGCATTTGATCGTCAAATTGGCGAACCTGGTAGTTCGCACACGCTTACTAACACCACTAGCAGGTAGGAGAAAATTTCGCCTATCTGATGGAAGTATTAGCATACGTGAGCGAGCTACCAGTTACGCCAAATCGACGATCAAATGCATTGTTTGCAAAAGCTGATACATCCCCTTGAAAAATTTATCGAGATTTCTAGAACCGGGCTGACGCCTAGAGACCGAAAGTCTATGTCCAGTGCTATCTTGAAATCAAAGAAAAAGTGGGAAATACTGCCAAATATTTTCGGAATAGAGATGACGTCTAGAGACCGAAAATGTTGCCCAGCGCCATCTTGAAATCAAGCATGGCGGCTGGCGATTTCAGACAAAGTGAAAAAAAAAAACTGTAAAATACTTTACAATATGGAAATTTTCGGAACAAAGACGACGTGCAGATGCCGAAAATTGGAATGCCGAAATGGCGTCAGTCATCAATTTTCCGTCTATTGTAGGGTATTTGATTTTTTTCTAACAGGACTGCCAACTTAGATTCCAAAATTGTGTCGGACATCGATTTTGAGCCTCTACATATTGTCCCCATTAAAAAATACCCATATTGTGGGGGTATTTAACATTACTATCTAGTTTATCTGTAACCAGAAGCTGCCATCTTGGAATTCAATACGGCATCGGACAGTAATTGCTAGTCCGTAGTTATCACCGCGAATCCCAAAATACCCACATTCATGGGTATTTGACAGTATTCCCAACTTTTCCTGTATCCTGTAGCTGCCATTTTGGATTTCATGACACTCATTTTCTATTTCTAGATGTCATTCTCTAGACGTCGTTCCTTTTCCAAAAATACTCATATTGAAAGGTATTTGACAGTATTTATATCTTTTTTCTGAAACCGGAGCCGCCAGCTTGGATTTCAAAATTGTGTCGGACATTGATATTCGGCATCTACATGTCGTCTCAAAAATCCATATTATTGGGTATGTATTTGACAGTTTTTCTGAAGTCAATGGCCGTCATATTGCATTACAAAATGGTGTCAGACATAAATTCCGGAGCGATTTGAGATTTGGGCGTAACTGCATTTGTAAACAAACACGTCAATCACCGATTTCTCGCGAATAAAGCGAATAAAGCTCAATCTCGAAAAGTAATAACGCTATGAGGTAGAGGAATGATTTCTCTATCATTTGGTACAGTTTGTTTGTGAGATTGAGATTTAATTCAAGATAAATCAGTAATTGACGTGTATGTTTACAAAAGCAATTACGCCCAAATCTCAAATCACTCCGGAATTGTAGTACTTGTTCCGAAAATACCCATATTGTAGGGTATTTGTAGCCGCCATTTTGGATTTAAAAAATAGTATCTGACATAGATTTTCGGCATCTACACGCGTCCAGAATTTGACGGCTTTCAGAAAACAACGGCCGCCATCTTAGATTTCAAAATAGCGTCAGACATCAATTTTCAGGATGTACACGACGACCCAGTTCCGCAAATATCCATATTAAAGGGTATTTGACAGTTTTCCTGAAGTCACTGGTCGCCATATAATAGGGTATTTGTTAGTTTTTTTAGTCAATGGCATCCATATTGGATTCAAAAATGGCGTCAGACCTCTACTTTCGGGATGTGCGCGTAGTACTTGTTCCGAAAATATCCAAATTTGAAAGTTTTTCTGAATCTGAGAGCCGCCATCTTGGATTACAAAATAATGCCAGACATATATTTTCGGGATGTACACGTCGAACCCGTTCCTTAAATACCCATATTTTAGGGTATATGGCAGTTTTTCAGAATCTGAGAGCCACCATGTTGGATTACAAAATGGCGTCGGACATCGATTGTTGGTCTCTAGACGCCATCCCGATTCCGGAAATACCCATATTGAAGGGTATGTGGCAGTATTTCCCACTTTTTCTGCAATCGGCAGCTGCCATCTTTGATTTCAAGATGGCGCTGGACATCAATTTTCAGTCTCTAGACGTCATCCCGATTCCGAAAGTATTCATATTGAAGGGTATTTGCAGTATTTCATTCTTTTTCGGAAACCGGAAGCCGCTATCTTTGATTTCAAAATGGCGTAAGAAATCGATTTACGGGTTTTAGATGTCATCCCGATTCCGGAAATACCCATATTGTCGGGTATTTGGCAGTATATCCCGCTTTTTCTAAAATCGGCAGCCACCATCTTTGTTTTCAAGATGGCGCTGGACATCGATTTTCGGTCTATAGAGGTCATCCCGATTCCGAAAATATACATATTGAAGGGTTTTTGCAGTATTTCCCACTTTTTCTCATAACGGAAGCCACCGTCTTGGATTTAAAAATGTTGTCGAAAATCGATGTTCGGGCTTAAGACGTCATCTAAATTCCGGAAATTCCCACACTGAAGGGTATTCGGTAGTATTTTCCACTTTTTTTTTCTGAAATCAGCAGCCACCATCTTTGGTTTCAAGATGGCGCTGGACATCGATTTTCGGTCTCTTGACGTCATCACGATTCCTAAAATATACATATTGAAGGGTATTTGGCAGTATTTCCCACTTTTTCTTAAATTGGTAGCCGCCATTTTGGATTTCAGGATGGCGCTGGATATCGATTTTGGGTCTCTAGAGGTCATCCCGATTCCGAAAATATACATATTGAAGGGTATTTGGCAGTATTTCCCACTTTTTATGAAACCAGAAGCTGCCATATTTGATTTCAAGAAGGCGCTGGACATTGATTTTCGGTCTCTAGACGTCATCCTTATTCCAGAAATACTGATTCACAACATGAGCACAATTCCAGTTATTTCAATCTTGTTATGTCTCGTATGCAAAGCGACATGCATTTACTAGAAAACGACCAGTGGCAGTTTTGTCGCGACAGAATGGAAGAATGACATGACAGACTTTTTTCGTCAATAATCATGTCGACAGTTTCCGTCAATCTTGTCGTCCGACGTACGTGAAACAACTAAGTCGTTCTGGAAAACGTAACGCAACAGATGTTTCGTGACCAAATGAGATAAAGACAAGAATAGAAAATGTTTCGTCGAGAGACAGCCCAGTAGAGCAGTCTTTCAAGCAGAAGTTTGTTGCATCGTGCTTGTCAGATGAGTGTTGACTTTTTGTTGTTGTCGTTGTTACGTAGTTTATCGTCATGAGGTTGACAATTCCCAAGCCTGGCCCCAGCATTGTTAGCCGCTTGAAAAAGCGATCGACAATGTATGGCATGATGATGAATTAACCCTCAGGCAAGACATTCCAAGTCTCTCTCTCTCTCTGATGCCTTCAACATTGTCGCGGGCGTTCGTCAAGGAAGTATCCTTAGGCCTATCCTCTTCAACTTGTTTACCTTTGACATTCCGGCTCTCCCAGATGGTGGAACGTTGTCTCTGTTTGCAGATGGTTCATTCGTCATCTACAAGGGAAGGGTCATCGGAACTTTATTACTGCCAAACTTCAGAGAGGCTTGGATGTCCTGTCTGAATATTTCAACAACTGGAAGATCCGTATCAACGCGGCGAAGACCCAGGTCATCATATTTCTAAAATTCTAATAATCAAGACTTGTTCCGTCTTGACATATCGCCTAAATGGCTAAGTGATTCTTCTTCTTCTTATTCGCATTTCAAGCTTATTGCTTAGCGCATCATTAGCTTATTGCGTGCTCTCAAACTTAGTGTTCTAAATGCACTTCCACAGTTATTAATTGAGCGCTTTCGATGCCAATACCAATGCATGGATTTGTATATTGTGTGGCAAGCACAATGATACTCTATGCCTAGGGAAGTCGAGAAAATTTCCAACCCAAAAGATTCCCTCGACCGGACCGGGAATCGAAACCGTCGCCTTCGGCTTGGTAATACCGTGCCTTTCCTGACTAGGCTATAAGGCCCCAGCTCAGTGGTGGAATGGTTCAAAGAGGTTGTGTACCTCGGGCTAACACTAGACAGCAAGCTTCTTTTCAGGGAGAACATTAAAAAAAAACTAACACCAAGTGCAACATCTGGATCACTGTCTCCGTTTATCAATAGGAAGTCCACCTTATCCCTGAAAAATAAGCTTACTTTCTATAGACAATTAATCTTACCTGTTATTGAGTATGGTATGCCAGTCCCGGGGAGTTGTTTCAAATGCCATCACCTTAAACTGCAAAGGATCCAGAACAAGATCCATAGGATGATCTTAAACAGTCCCCGGCGGACTCAAAATTTTGAGATCCACCTCCTGGCTGGAATTCAGACATTATAAGAACGGAGAGTATTCATCGTGTATCTCTGAACCTTTCCACGATGAATACTCTCCGTTCTTATAATGCCTGAATTCCAGCCAGGAGGTGGATCTCAGAATTTCGAGTCCGCGGGGGACTGTTTAGGATCATCCTAAGGATCTTGTTTTGGATCCTTTGCAGCTTAAGGTGAGGTGTCCGAGATCAGATTGTCAGATCATTCATGATCTAGCACGTTAGGTACTCATAGTTAGGTAGATTATCACACCCCCAAACTCCACGATAGTGGGCTTTCACCAATTATGAACAACTATTTGAGCAACTTGTTGTCTGAGAAAAATATGAGCTTTTCTCATGGAAACTCGACAACTTCATGAATTAGTTACATGGGTCTCCCCCAGGGCTCATGTTTAAGCTCCCTTCTATATAATTTTTATGTAAAAGACATTGATGGTTGTCTTGATGATAATTGCTCGCTAAGGCAGCTTGCAGATGACGGGGTTGTGTCCGTTATAGGGCCAAGTGCACCGGACCTGCAAGGACCATTGCAAGATACCCGGAAGAGCTGATCAGGTTGTATCGAACAACCATCTTGTCGGTCCTAGAGTACGGTAGCTTCTGCTTTCAATCCGCGGCAAAAACACATATTCTGAAGCTGCAACGGGTTCAATACCATTGCCTCCGAATCGCGCTTGGCTGTATGCACTCGACGCATACGATGAGCCTCGAAGTACTCGCGGGTGTTCTCCCACTGACAGATCGTTTCGCGGAACTGTCCTTCCGGTTTCTTATCCGTAGTGAAGTAATGAACCCATTGGTAATAGAAAACTTTGAGAAGCTGCTCGACAGAAATCCTCAAACAAGATTCATGAGTCTCTATTACGAGTACATGACGTTGGAGATTGGCCTTTCTTCATTCAATTCCTCTCGTGTTTGCCTCCAAGACTTTTATAGTTCCTCTGTAAATTTTGATCTGACCATGTTGCAAGAAATCTGTGGAATACCAGATCACCATCGGTCGATGGTTGTTCCCTTAATTTTTGCAAACAAGTACCACCATGTTAGTAACAATAAGAGTTTTTTTCACAGATGGGTCAGCTATAAACGCTTCCACTGGATTTGGAGTATTTAATGAATTTCATAGCGCCTCATATCAACTGCAAAAACCCTGTTCCGTATACGTTGCGGAACTAGCAGCCATCTTTTTTAACGCAGTAGAGCAAATTGCCTCACTACCATCTGATCACTATTCTATTTTTACTGATAGTCTTAGCTCGTTGGAGGCTATCCGTTCAATGAGGCCGATGAAGCACTCCTCGTATTTCCTGCCTGAAATACGATCTAAACTGAGTGCTTTATCTAACTGCTCCTATACTATCACCTTAGCTTGGGTCCCATCTCATTGCCGGGTAATGAGAAAGCGGACTCGCTAGCTAAGGTGGGCGCATTGGAAGGCGATATTTTTGAGCGACAAATCGCCTTTGCGGAATTTTTCTCAATTACCCGTCAGCACGTCCTCACCAACTGGCAACAAAAATGGAATGAGAGTGATCTGGGAAGATGGTTACATTCTATTCTCCCACAGGTATCGAACAAGCCATGGTTCAAAGGATTGGACATGAGCCGTGACTTTATAAGTGTCATATCAAGGGTCATGTCCAATCACTACTCGTTAGACTCGCATTTTTTCCGAATCGGGCTCGCAGGCAGCAATTTGTGCGCTTGTGGTAGTGGCTATCACGATATCGACCACGTGCTTTGGTCATGCATTGTGTTGCTAGATCCGAGTTATCCGCATCCCTCAGGGCCCGAGGAAAACAACCCGAGATACCCGTTAGAGATGTCTTGGCGAGCCGAGATCTCGACTATTTGAATTTAATTTATGTGTTTTTAAAACGGATCGATCTGAGGATTTAGTAGTAAGTGTCATCTTGTGTTCTCCCAAGTTGTTAGCTGCCCATCGGCGTACCCCCATATTTGTATTGTTCATCAGAGTGTCGTTTAGTTCGAGATCAAGAGCACATTGCTCTCCAAACCTTGTGTTCACAATCCCTACCCTGCCATCCATTTGTTACAATTTGTTACCCTTAACCTCGAGATAGCCGCGAGTAATCGCCCCCGCTCTACTAACGTTAGTTTTAAGTAATTTTGTAATCTAATCAATGAATATTGGCTCCGTAAAGCTACAGCAAATGAGCCCGGGAAAATAAACGCATCAGAAAAAAAATAGGAGCAAATGTTTAAAATGGTATTCATGGTGTAAAACCTACATGATATGAGCTTTGTAGGTCAAAACCCTTAATAAATCCTGAATTCAACATCCTTTTTGAAATGCAAAAAACTTTTGGGCGTTAGTACTACCACTTACTTTCAAAGTCATTCTACATCTCATCACTAAATAAATCTTAATTTGACAAATTGCACCACCATGGCAAACCGGGAGAAAGTTGTTCTTTATCACGCGGAAGTCTCATGACACCGACATCTAGTATACCACTAATAATAATAATAATAACAGCAACCATCAGGTGACACCGAACGACGACGAAGACGACGATGACAACGGCGATGGTGGCCTCCGACAGGACTTATGGCATCTAGCTTCCCGAAATGATGTACTTGAATAAATCTCCACCGTCGTCACTCCCCTTCTAGCCTCAAGTGGGAAAATACGCTGCTCCGACGGCCTCATAGAGCATCATCGCCGAAGGTAGGTATAGCGCGCTACTGTCTGTCAGCGTTCGTTCATCAAAGTCATTACTAGGCAACTATCAGCGCACGGTGACTATAGGGTGCAATATTAAGCGAAACTATAAACAGCCGTGTGCACTCTGCAGGACCTCGGTGGGGCTAAGACTGATGCGCTGCGATCGCACACACACCTGTCAGCAGTTCTTCATCGCATTTGGGAAGCTCGCCTGCCTCGCGATGATGCTGTAATCCATCTCATCTACGCCTGCAATAACGGCAATAGCAGCAGCTCATCATGATACGACGACACTGAGGAGTTCACTCTCCGCCCGGCGAACCGAGGCATCTTTCGGTTCGCGAATTAGACAGTGACATAAAACTGCCAAGAAGTCCACCGTTTCGCCGCCGCCCGGCCCGCATCCAAGAGCAAGGTAGTAAGGGGACGACGGTCGTCGGTGATGGCGTCAGGAGAGATTTTCGGCCAGACTTGCTAAAAGTGCAAAACAAGTGCTGAATGGCATCCAGCCATGACATCTCCGACAAAACACGCGCGCTTCGGGTGATGAAGATGAGTTTGGAAGTGACACTCTCCTCAGTCCCGTTCCGTTCGTCTTGCAATAAAGTGAACTGCAGCAGAATTCAGGCCATTGAAACCACCGCGCAAGATGCATATGCATCACGATCTCGTCAACTTCCAGACTCTTGCTGCCTCGATGGGTGATGGGAAAAGCGGGGGGGGGGGGTGATTGGAGGGAGGGTTTAGTCTCACATCATGTGGGTTGTTTGATTAATATAGATTTTGTCAAATTTCACGTTCACTTTGGATGGATCGTTGCTTGTCGCATCATTCGGCTCGGAATGCTTCTCAGAATGAGGTGAGATGTTTACGTTTGGGGCTGCCTGTACGAAAGCATGCCGATGCGACAAAACACCATGCTAATATTTATCGACATGCATTAATCTCCGAGTAGATTAATGTGAGCCAGTTTCTGACGAAAGATTTAGGATGCGCGCGATGATGGCGATGTTGATGTGACTAAAATTAAGTCGGGAACAGAGAGCTCTCTGTTCGATGATATCATCACGTCTCGCGTTGCGTTGGTTGATTTGAGTGATGGAGTAGCAGTGTATGAAGTTCCGCAAGGGAATGGTAAAAATGTCAACGTGTGAAGATATACACCACAGCGATGCAGCAGTGCGGTGTGAAAAATTATAGCACTTTTACCTCAGTCCAATCTATACGCTCATTTCGATCCGAATGAGTACGTGTCCTACATATTGAATCCGGATGGGTGGAATTGATTTTTTTCTATTGTCTTGAATTTTCCTCATCAGCCCTTCACTGCGACAAGGAGATCTCATTCAGGTGTGGTGATATCTTCCGTTTGATAGTTTTGCATTGAAATGTTAGGACACATATTGGCGTTATCGGCTATGCGTTTCACTCATAAACTTGGGTTTAATTCGAGTGCTTGTCTCAACTTGTGACATTATTACACAGAGATTGTGTCCTTTACATGATGCACGGAGCTTGTAATGAAGTTAGCGAGAGTGAAAATTGTGAGATTTAAGGTTATTACTTTTCGCTTCACGATTTCTGTGTTAAGTTTTAATATTAATGGAATTGATTGTTCAGAAAAGAACCTATCATTACCAACATTTGATGATAATCTTGTATATAAATAATAAAAACAGCCTTTTGGCATACATTCTGATTTTATAACTCTTTACCCTCCCCATGGACATGGAGGTTGACGATACTGAAGCAAAGGGTTATGTTTAATTTCTTTATATTTGCAACGATGATGATTTCCTATAGTGACACATATCACCTTCTTAATGCTTCAGTATGCCTCAAACGATTAATTCTTGGTTGTTAATAGAACTTCCTTGATGAAATCGGCTGCTTCATGCAGACTGAGCAATTCTGATTGTAGTATCAGATTTTTTCTGTATACAGAGGAACTGGGAGGGCTTATTAGAAACTTCTCACCAATAAAGTAATGATCTTCTAGTAAATTTTGCATATAATTTTATTAATATTTTAATTTATTTAAGCATATTATTTTTGTTACAGTCAATAAGCATTCGCATACGATACAAGAGATTTAATATTACTTGCTCGTTTTTGCGTAAAATAACCAATATTTATTTAACTTGTAATTACCTTTCAAAGTTTTTTTCAAGTTTTTATTTTCGTGATCTGACAATTTTCATAGTTTGGTTAGAAATTTCGAAGCCTAATGGAAAGATAGGCAGAAAGTGTGTATCATGAGAATGGTTGCATGCAGGGTTGCTTCCACTCTTTTGCTATAGATGAGTGATTTTCGGAGTTTTGAATTCGTTAGATGTTGTAATGGAGATGTGTGTTTTTGGAAGCGGGAGGAGATTGGAGGGTGGGTGTTTGACGCATAGAGCCTGTCAATTTCGCTTTCAGAGTGTCGCAGTCAGCGGTTTTATAATTCATGAGCTCTTGCGATTTGTAGAATCGTTGATTGTGACTGCAAGTGGATTTGGCGTGTGTTGTTTGTCGGACGCTTGTTTTTTGGGCTCTTCTTGTGTCTCACACGTGCAGAGTATCATTATAGCGTCTAATGGTTTTGAGATTCCTGGTTGCGTGAAATATATTTGTGAGATTTTAGTAGTCACGTTTTGTTTGTAGTTTATATTTTATTTCTTTCATGTAATTATCGAAAATAATAGTTGTTCAATAATAGATAGTTCCCCAAATTATCTTACTTTGACGCAAAGTGCTGTGGATTATGAGATGCTCGATGACCCTGGAGGGATCGATTTTGCTTATTGGGCAAAAAACCATGGGTTTAATCCCAAGCTCTCCGTCACCACTCTTAAAATTCATGATCACTAAACAAAATGAATATGTTCTTTCGATAGCTGGCTATCGAGAGATTAAATAAACAACAAATAAACAATACATACTTTTGGTTGCATCGCCAACTTGAGGTGAATCCTAACCGAATACCCGACCCAACCCTCCAACTCCGTAGCACTTATGAGGGTGTCGCTAAGTCGGTGGCCTCTCGTTAAGTAAGTACTACATCAACATTTCCTTCCCTATCCCTAGTTATGGTAAAGATGGGCGTGGCCGGGAATAGCGACAGCCATGCTTCTGTTATTCTTGTTTAGATTGGAACCAATGTTTACTCCCCATTCCTGAAAGTAGTCCAACTGAGAATTTCAGAAGAGACGTGAGTGTCGCTAGTATCCAATCTACGAAGTATATCATAACAACGCTAACGCTAACACTAACGCTAACATTCTGATTTTCTAACTCTTTATTGGTCCCAAATTTAAATTAAATTACATTTAATTTTAACCTAGGTGTTCCAACTACTACAGTAATTTACCAGCCTTAGTTGGTATGGTATATATCTGAATGTGTTCACAGGAATGCTGACAATTCAGTATTTTAAACAGTAGAGTTATTACAGGTAGCAAAATTAGGCGA